>NC_066548.1:14303668-14323668 GCF_024679095.1 Eriocheir sinensis
CCCACGCCCCTGGTGGCCGGCGGTTATTTATACACGCATCACACAACACAAATACGATGCTCGGTAAGCACGCCTTGGGCAAAGTAATACAAGTCCGGTAAGAGAGTAGGACGGACAAACAAAAGGACGGTAGACATAGAAGAAAAAATAAGCCAGAGGAGATGCTGGATGCTGGCGGTCTGTAAGTCATACATCGAAGCACTGCGAAAAAAAGCTTCCTTAAGCGGCCACACCCAGCACGCCGCCAACCAAGCTTCCTTCAGCCCCCGCCCCCGCCCCCCAGTGGGTGTAGTTTTTCCCACTCTCCCCCAGGCCACAGCCCCCTCTGCCCCCAAATGGTGAGGTCTGTTCCACTCTTCCCCATCCCTCAGCCCTTAAGTCCCACAGCGGGTGTTGTCTGTCCCCCAATCACAGTACTCCCACAGCACCCCAACGGGTATCTGTCAAAGCCACCGCCGGTACTCAGGCTCATCAGCCCCCCAGCAAATATTGTCAGTCCCAGACATCTGCGCGCCACCGTCATCCCTCCCATCGGGTGTAGTATTTCGTCAACACCGCGAGACCCATTAACCGGACCAATAATAAACAGAAGAAAAAAAATATTATATAGAGTCCAAACAATGGAAAAGTGTAATGAATTAAATTACTATGCCGTCGTAAGCGCTAATTAACTTCGCGTCATTTACAATAGTATTTCGTTGGCAGCCGTCGGCAGACTGATGGCAGTTTGACTCTTTTTATTATGTCCCTCGTGGTAATGACGCCACACCTGTGCCGGCCCACCTGACACTAATAAAGGTTTGCTGACCATGAAACTGTTCGCAGTCATTTTATATACTAATTATTAATACACTTTGCGGCGTCTGTTTTTTGCAATACTGTTTCTTTTCTGATTATTTGCTCCCTTGCTTTTACTTGCACGAATGCAAAAACCCAATAAGAAACAATCTAAAAGGCTTTTGAGAAAAAAATCTCACTTTGTGGTTTGTCTAAATGAATTCTATTAGAACTGAGCGTATTTGGGTGGGATGGAGTTTATTATACTTTCTCAGGAATATGACTTTTTGACAAAGTCAGCTGTTTGTTAATTTTTGCTATGAGCTGATAATGCTCGACCTAAATTTATTGTTCCTAACCATAACCTGAGTTCATATATGAATCAGCAATGACACTTTCTATTAAAGAACATGAGCAGTTTTTTTGGTGATCTATACTTGCTTGTGGCGTCAATCAGTCATTATATACTAAAACATATTCAGTGCCTCAACAATTGTATCTTCTTGCCGAGAGGTATCATCGACTAATTCAACATTTTGCGTCAATTTCATTACAACAAATGCCATTAGTACCACAATCATCATCACCACTTCATAATATTTTTTTCACTACTAATCAGCATTGCTTCATAGATTACACCATCGAGGGGCACATCCTATTTTTTTTATTGACATCGCTTTTGGATCGTTTAAATATTTTGCGGATGTTCTCTCTCTCTCTCTCTCTCTCTCTTGACAATATATAAATGGAAACCAAGCACAAATGACAAATTATGAATGACAAAGTATGATTAAATAAAGATAAAAAAATAGTGGCAAACGATACCAAAATATATATATATATATATATATAGATATATATATATATATATATATATATATATATATATATATATATATATATATATAAATATAAATGGCAACAAAGGGAATAACAATACATTAAAAAAAGTTCATAAACTCCAACGCACATACTTTGCCGCGCCGTGATGAGGACGAGCGAGTGTTCTGTCCTGCGCCTCGTAGTACCTTTCACCTCCTCGGCGTCAGGGAAGATGGGAAAAGTGGTCCAGCCAACACATTACCTTGATATCCATTTCCTATTGCCTGGCACACTGAGACGCCTTGAACTCGCGAATGTTTACATCGTCAAAATCCGTCCGAGCCGAAACAAGGTTTCGATAGACTGTCATGCACAAATAACCGAAAAGAAAGGTAATTTCCTCTCCTTTACATTAGTCACTCACACCCCTCTGCCGGCGGAACAATCACTGCCACGCGTGCCGCACTCCCCCAAGATCTGCTGGTGACGTCATATGGCTCACTTCTTGCCTCTCAACCACGTTGCTCGAACACCCGACTACCTGTTCGAACTCGTTTTCTTGTTCATTCTCTCTCCTCGTATTTTCATTTGCCTCATGCTTCCGTCCCTACTCGTACACATCATAAACAGCCAAAGTAATTGTACAGTGAGGGATAAATGTCGATTTTTAAAATGTGATGAACAGCAAGGGCGGTAGGCTAAACACGTGGTATATTCTGCAGCCCTTGGCGTTAACCACTGACTTGAGTTGTCACCTGGTCCGTATATTTGGTAATTTTGGAGTTAAACCACAACCCTGTCGTCCTAGGTGTTCACCACATATCACGACACGACTTTTGCTCCTCACTGGAGACACAAAATATTATTATAGATACTTACAATGTGAATCTGACCCCGATATAACAGCCTGGTATTATGGCACCGTACTTCCTTCACACAAAGTTATCATTGGTCGAAGGTAGTTTGCCTCACCCACAACTGGCGTACTACTACTGATTATAACACTATCAACCGACATCATCCTTACGAGTATTAACATTATCAGTAGTAGTAGTAGTAGTAGTAGTAGTAGTAGTAGGAGTAGTAGTAGTACCCTTATCATAACAACAACACTAACCGTCAATATCTCATCGTTGGCATCATCCCCCCCTCACCATCACCCTCACCACCTACCGACATTACCCCCCCCCCCCCTTTACCACCACTACAACCATCAACACGGCGCTCATTGCCAGTCCCTCCCTTCGCCACCAACAAGCCTGCAGGTCGCTGGTCTAAATTTTTCTTTACCGCCACACTGAGCCGCCACTGACGCTTCCACTCGGTTATTAATGTGTGGACTTGTCTGCCTCGAGGGTGCCGCACAGGATGGAGCTTGATTATTGACTTAGTGTGTGTGTGTGTGTGTGTGTGTGTGTGAGAGAGAGAGAGAGAGAGAGAGAGAGAGAGAGAGAGAGAGAGAGAGAGAGAGAGAGAGAGAGAGAGAGAGAGAGAGAGAGAGAGAGAGAGAGAGAGAGAGAGAATCATTCACACACACACACACACACACACACACACACACACGAACACACACACACACACACACACACACACACACACACACACACACACACACACACACACACACACACACACACACACACACACACACACACACACACACACATGATATTGATAGATTAAAGAATGGGAACTATTAAATAAATATATAAATAACTACAACAAATGCCTTCCAGCAAAGCCAGCTATAAGTTATTCTCCACGAGTGTGTCTGCCCTCATCACGTGCCCTTCTCTGAGGTGCCGCACATCCCCGCACTACACAGGCCTCGGCATGACTCTGATGGACTACTGCCGGTACTACCTACACCCAGCGGCGGGTGTGTCGTGGCCACACGACCTTTCATCTTGCTCCGGCATCCGCGCCCTGCGGCCAGAAGGGGACCAAAGATATACCAAACAAACGAGATGCTGTTCGTTATTGTAGAATTCTTTCTCGTGGCCTGGAGGCTGAGTCCCGTATACGAATCCGTCCTGCCCTGTTTCTACCCATAAGCCCCGCGGGACTGATAATTTTTTTGTCTGTAAGGAAGAAACTGACGTTTTGATTCCATGTCTTCCGTAAAAAAATGCGCGGATTGGGTATTTGATGTAATCTTTATCTCATAAATTCCAAGCTCATTAAAATATCATCATAAAGTTTGCTCGTTAATAATAAAAAAAATTTAATAAACACGGGTGTGACTGTGTTGTATATTAGTGTGACAAAAGATTAGAAAAAGGTAACAAATACTCGAGACTGATGCACCTACAGACGCATGAATGTGGAGGACAGAATCACGGGAAGCCCCTTTACACCCGACACCCAGGACAGAGGGCTCCTGACTCCTGAGGCCGCCGTCACTACACACGCCGCGCCGAGGCTGCTGCCCAGATAAGCCCAACGAACTGTGAAGAAAACACACCAGTAGGTATGAAAAACGGTGGCCGATTATTAGCGCTTCTTTAGCTCCTTGCACGATGTTCCCTCGCTGTTCTAGATCCTTGGTATATAAAGTGGGTAAAAAATACAAAGAGATGTTCAGCTGAATGTTACTCGGCCCCCCGAAAAAGGAAATTGAGGAGATAGAGAAATAAAATAGCATCAAGGTCACTAGGTACTTAAATCGATCGTCTGGTTTATGCTAATCTCTACATGAACAGCATTTCAGGTATCCCTTCTTTAAATATTTTAGTTCGGCATCAAGTCTGCATACTTTACTGTAAAAAAGTATGTAGCTATCTTTAACATTGTGTAGGTTGCCATCAAAGGACAGCGTGCGTCTGGCAGCGTCTCAATGAGGGACAGTGTTTAGATGATTTATTTTATAAAGCAGCTTCGTTTTCCAAAAAGCTCTAACTCTGTTTTCTTGGGGCGTCACCAACAAAGACAGGGGAACAGAGTCAACAAGCCTCTTAGTGTCACGGAGAATAGGAGGCGAGGTGGAAGGAGAAGGGCGAAGAGGAGGAAGAGGAGAGACTCAGAGCGGAAGACCACAAAGGCAGGGCAAGAGAAAACACGAGCAGTAAGAAATGTTAGAGAGAGAGAGAGAGAGAGAGAGAGAGAGAGAGAGAGAGAGAGAGAGAGAGAGAGAGAGAGATTGTCGGATAAGGGGACGAGGGTTGAGGCTGGAGGGTGAAAATGTGTGAGGCGGTGGCGGCTGATAACACAGGCGCTGTGGGTCAGGGGCGAGGAACAAAAGGGAGAGAAAAGGTGACAGGGAAGGAAAATAGAGAAAACTGAGAAAAAATATTACCCTCAACTTTCCTGTCAAACAAAGAAAAACATGCAAGCGAAGGTACACAAAGAAAGACAAACAAACATTTTTCCAGGAGCTGAGATGACAGAAATATCATCCATAAAACCTGACTTCAGCGCTGCCTCGCCGACGCCTGCCGCTGCTCCCTCGCATGACATTGCACGGGATGCCATATTGTGTTGCCTTCAATGTGACGTGAAGTTTCCACATGGCAAGTGATCAACGCATATATTTGTGAACATAAATATCACCTTTTGTGGATTATGCGGCTTAGAAATATTTAAAATGAACCTTGAACGTGATCAAAAACTACTGCTGACTTGTCGTGGCCGAAATAACGCAAAGTGATGTGATAAGTTGTAAGTAAGGGTCTCTCTCTCTCTCTCTCTCTCTCTGTGTGTGTGTGTGTGTGTGTGTGTGAGAGAGAGAGAGAGAGAGAGAGAGAGAGAGAGAGAGAGAGAGAGAGAGAGAGAAGTGACCCTGGTGCGGCTTATTTTAGTGGTTGTGGCGGTGGTGTCGGGGGTGATTATCATTATCTTTGTTCTTGCTGTTCTTATTGTTGGTAGCGGCGGTGGTGGTGTTGGTGGTGGCGGCGATGGTGGTAATGGTGGTGGTGGTGGTCGCACTGTATTAAAGGCTGGAGATCGAAAATGGGCCCCTTCGACCCTCCATCAATGTTGACTTTTCAGCACAGTGAAAGGTGCAACTTTTGCTTAACTCCTTTCCTTGTCTCCCTCATGACCAGTAAATCTGGGCCACGGAGGCTTCAGGAAACTTAGCTGGAAAAGCCCACTGAAGGTCACTAACAGAGCCATGAGTCGCTGTGCTGCAAGGGTCAGTTTTGCTGACACTATTCTCCAGCCTGTGTATCGCAGAGACCAGATGCGATTCATTCTAGAGACAAAGAAGTACAGTAGTATCAGTCCTCAGCTGCCGGGAGCGTGGCGGCGTGCAGCACAGCCGCCGGACAGCCAGTGGTGAAACCCTCCCAGGTGGGACGTGACGCGCTCCCTCCCTAAGCTTTTCTTTGTATCTGAGAGACTTTTTACCTGAGTTGCTACACAGAGATATTATGAATCCTTTCTATATTTACGTCTTCTAAATGTACAGATATTTCGTTTTACGTTTCCTCGGTAGATGGAGTCGCCGACCACATCTTACCTGCCGCTGACCTAGCAATCTTTCGGGATGCTACACGTATGCAAAGTTATTACTTAAAAAAATCCAATCGTGTCAGGCTGACTCAGAAAGGAGGTCAAGAGGGGCCGCGCAACACAATGCCACGCGCTGCTAAATTATGCACCGGCGACGCAGCTCCTGACAAAGGCCCTCAGAGGCAAGAGCCCCGAGAGGAATGGGCGGGACGATGTTACGCATTGTGCTCAGATAAGAGTGTCTACTTGACTCAGGAAGCCAAGGAAACGCGCCTGAAAGCACCTCATCCACAACATGCTGACCTCCGCGTCTCTCACTCTCCCTCCCTCCCCCCTTCAATTATATCTTCCTAACTAACGAGACACGTGTTACCACCTCAAAACAAGACAGATTTTATCTTTTCAACGAGAAATACATTGCTGTCACTTCATGAAGCTCTGCCTAGCGAACTTGACTTTTAGGGAAGAGTAAAGTGACTTCTTGGGACAGGATGGTGGTGGTGGTGGTGGTGGTGGTAGTAGTGATGATGAAAGGGGCGATTATAAGGATGATAGCATAGCAAATGATGATAAAGGTGAAGAAAAACAAGATATAACGAAACAGGATGAATGTGAATAATATGAGCAATGAAGGAACTTTGAAACATTTGGGGCAACAAGTAATCAGACACAGGTGACGGTATTATTATAGTGAAGCAGCATGGTGGTCTCACAGGAGCGTCATGAGGGAAGAGGGGAGGTCAAGGAAAGAAGGACAGGGAAAAAAAAACCACTGAGGAGAGAAGCATCAAGCTGGCACCTTCCCCTAGACCTCCATTTCTAACTACACCATGTTTCCTGCCCGATACTTAGTGCTCTGGAAACACGACCTTAGTAGAGAGATGGTTAGATAGGCAGGTAGATAAATAAGCATGTAAAGAGTTAGTTGGATAGAAATAAACAGAAATACAAATAATCCGAGATAGAGAGAGAGAGAGAGAGAGAGAGAGAGAGAGAGAGAGAGAGAGAGAGAGAGAGAGAGAGAGAGAGAGAGAGAGAGAGAGAGAGAGAGAGAGAGAGAGAGAGAGAGAGAGAGAGAGAGAGAGAGAGAGAGAGAGAGAGAGAGAGAGAGAGAGAGAGAGAGAGAGAGAGAGAGAGAGAGAGAGAGAGAGAGAGAGAGAGAGAGAGAGAGAGAGAGAGAGAGAGAGAGAGAGAGAGAGAGAGAGAGAGAGAGAGAAAAACAGACAGATGCAGGCGGACAACAGACAGGTGAATAGATAGCGCCTGCTTTACTAAACATGGAACAAACAAGGCGACGCTCAAAACCAAAACATGCGGCGGCAAAAGCAAAGCGTTTCTCTGACGTGAAATCAATGATCGGTGTCGATATCAGGCGAGGCAACAAAGACTCGGTCACAACGAAGGAAAACACCGAACGTGGAGTGGGCACCCTTTGCAGCCCGGCTTGAGACGCTGCTTCAGGTTGAGGAGGGAGGGGGGTTCCTTGGTCCCCACGACCCACTGATCCAGTTCGGGGACTCAATTGAAGGGCGGTGAGAAGCTTCCATCCTACACTCCGTTGGTTTGGTGCCCCTTCATGCAGTTTCAGAGCCCAAAGAGACGAGAATTACCGACTGTGTATAGAGGGAGGAGAGACATACAGCTAAAGGTAATGACGAGGATTAGTGTTTCATGATTCGTGAGTAACACCTTTACACAAATGTCTTGCTTCATTTGTGTTGAGGTTCACGTCTTGTATCGTTCCCCTCCCTTCTGTAATCTACAGAGGCTTCTAAAAGTTTGCTATTTAGAGCGTAATTTAGAGCACGACATGCTTGGCTACGTATGTGTTCGGTGCTGTGTTCCTGGAACCCTATCACTGCACAGAGTAACTCCGCTTTTGACTTCTATTCCTTCGACTTTAGGAAAAGCGCATAAACATTAAATAACCTTCTTTTCCCGCTACCTCATTGCATATGCAGATTAAGCTAACCTGAAACAAGCCTTTGATGTTTCGCACAAAACCTTTCCTCCAATCCCTTCCTCTGGAGGCTCCTCTCATTTTCTCGGCGCCTTGCTTTCCGGTTTCCTCCCTTTCCAGAATTTCCGCATATACTTCCTCCCACTTCCCTTTTTGTTTATATCCTTGTGTATTACTGCTCCTTGTTTCGAGGATATACATCTTCCCGCTTTCTCACCATGGCACAGCTGGTCTCCTATTCAATTAGTTGCTCAATCTCTTTAAATATGCTAACTTGTGTTTTCAAACTGTTAAGATCATTATATACCTCCCAGTTACTTCTTTCCTCTTTATTTGCCAGGCAGCTGTAACATCCTGACCATAAAATTCCTACCATTTCATATCATTTGGTCATTCTGCCTCTTGCTTGCTTGCCTTCCCACACCTTGATCTTCCTAGCCATCACTAATTTTCTTCGTCATGGTATTCCCACCGGTGGTAATGATCTACTGTCCGCCACTGCACTGCCATGACTGTACCTGCTCCCTGCCCCAAACCTAAGCCCTCCTCCCTACTCTTCGTTGGTGTGGTTAGCCTCCCTCCCCACCTCTCTTATCATTGTTATCTTCCCTCCGCCGTCGTCTTCTCCCGCCGCTAATTTGGTGGCCCAGACCTTACCCCTTCCGCTCTGGCCCTCATATCCTCCGAATTTGGTATTAAGGTCAGCCATAGACATATATATACCCATTGCGGCCCGGTCCTCTCTTCCTCTCTTTTCTTTGGTGATGTCTGCTCCCTGCCCCTTTGTGTGCGGTAGCCTCCCCCATTCCTCCCCTTCCTCTAGTGAGGTGCCCTTCCCCAGCCCCGCCCTGGTCCTCTCCCCAAGCCTCTTGTGTGAGGGGTGTCGCGCCGTTCATCACCGGCCACTCGGAGATTTATCTTGGTGGGCGGCGCAGCGGACGTCGTAATTTGGAGCCGCGTCAGGAGGGCGGGGCGGAGGGCACTGAGGGGCGAGAGGATGCCATGCCACTGAATTATGGAGAGTGGTATCCTGGCTCGGAGGATTTACCTTGTTACCTCCAACAACCAGGGGAGGACGTGCTCGTGGCTGCCTGTGGACAGCGGAAACCCTGGAACAAAGGCTACGAGAACGAAGACTCAGGAGTAAATGAAAGCCCTGGAACAATGGCTCGGAGAACTAAGACCTAAATGTGACTAAGGGAAGAAAATTAGGACAAGTTATACCCACAACATTGCAGCGCCTTCGGGCTTATTTTGTTTTTGCCCTTGAGCTGCCTCCTTTGCTGTATCTACTTTGCTGTTCATGGGAAGGAGAAGATGACCTTGTGACTGCATCTTGTTCCATTTCTCCTCTCCTTGCATCTTCCTCCTTTTCCCCTATCAGTAAAACTGCTTTCTCGTACTTAAGCAGTGAGAAGGTAACATGTATTTTGGTAGTTTCAGTTCCCCTCTCGTTCTTTCCACTATCTCCCTCTCTTCCCCCTACTGTACCTAATTCCTCGTGTATAATCCAACCTATTCCAGTCTCTTATACAGCGCCTTGACACCGCCTCGTCCACCAACACCTGCCACACACCTCTCCTGCTCGTCTCTCCTTCTTTCTTTCCCTTACCCTTGTCTGGCTATTGTACCCAAGACTTCCCTTCCTGTCTCTTATTTTACCTTAATTCCCCATCTAGCCACTCCATTTCCCTCCCCTCCACCTCCATTTCCCTTTGCCCTTCCCGTAGGAGGTGACACAGGGTAACCAAGGAAGATTAATGGCAGAGATTTGCATAAACGTGTGGCAGTAGTGACCATTCTTTGCCCCTCCCGCTTCCTCCAGCCGCCTCAGGGAAGGTTATTGTCCAGTGCCACCAAGACGAGGAGGAAGAGGAGGAGTAGGAGGAGCCAAGGAGGAGGAAGAGGAAGAGGAGGAGGAGAAGCGGAAGGGCACGGAGGAAATACAAGAGGAAACACGAATAGTGAGAAATGTTATGGAGAGAGAGAGAGAGAGAGAGAGAGAGAGAGAGAGAGAGAGAGAGAGAGAGAGAGAGAGAGAGAGAGAGAGAGAGAGAGAGAGAGAGAGAGAGAGAGAGAGAGAGAGAGAGAGAGAGAGAGAGAGAGAGAGAGAGAGAGAGAGAGAGAATTTGAAACATTTGAAACATTTATTAATAGCCTATTCGGTACAGTTACATATATTGTTGTATGTATTGTTAGAGGCCAGCCTTTATATAAGCATAAGCTTTTCAGGCAGAGAGAGAGAGAGAGAGAGAGAGAGAGAGAGAGAGAGAGAGAGAGAGAGAGAGAGAGAGAATAAAAATGAAAGAGCTAAAACTGCAATGGAAAAAAAACATGAATACTGTATACAAGAGAAAAAGAGCGAGGGATAAAAAAAAATAGCTTTGCACCCCATCCAGCCCAGGGAAAGGAAAACGTGAACGGGGTAGAAAAGTTCAAGGCTGTTGGTGCAAGCTATTTTAAAGGCCAGAAAGAGTAGGATAGAGAAAGAAAATATAAATTGAAACAAACGCACACACAGATCGATAGATACACTGATAGATATACAGCACACACATATAAAGAAAAAAAAATACAGACGGGCAGACAGATACACGCGCCCCCAGTTCCTCTTTCCACATTCCTCAACGCAACACACGCCAGGAATAAAGTAATACATTAAAAATAATTTCATCTCGCTACTTTCATACCTTGCCAAGCTCATAAATATTTCAGGAGGCTGGAAAACTACCTAAGGCTGAGTCACTTATATTAGTCTGCCGCCCGCCCTTCACGGAGACGTAGGGAGGAGGGTTAGAAAGAGAGGGAGGGAGGAGTAAAGACGGATTGGCAGACAGAAAGGCAGACAGACGACCAGACTTAAAAAAGATATATGAATTCAAGGAAAACAAAGGCTAATCAGACATGCAAGTAGTAGTAGTAGTTGTGCTGTAGTAGTAGTAGTAGTAGTAGTAGTAGTAGTAGTAGTAGTAGCAGTAGTAATAGTAGTAGTAGTAGTAGTAGTAGTAGTAGTAGTAGTAGTAGTAGCAGTAATATTAATAGAAGTAGAGGAGGAGGTGGTAATATGGACCACTTTTTTATTTATTTCAGGCGAAAGCACCGATTTTAAAGGGAAAAATTGCATCAACAACCGTCATAAGTATTGGCAAATTTTATCCTCATAACACATTCAGAATTATAGTGAGAAAAACTAAATCATTCAAATGCTACAACTTTTTATTCAAAACATCCAAAAAAGTGGGTCGTGGAAAGTGGGGTGGTAATATGGAACAAGTGGGGTGGTAATATGAAACAATTTTGAAGATAACAAAATAATATATTCATATTTTATTGAATACACAAATAAAATTTAGAGTGAAAAGGAAAGTTTAAGAACATAAATTTCAAATGTAAATATCAGTTTGCCAGTCACTACACAAGACCTGAGCCTGTCCCTGGCACACCACACACTGAACACGAAGTTATCCTCATTTGGGCTTTATGATTTTTTCTGATGAAAAAAGGCATTCTGAATCCTTACTCCTTCCTCCAGCGCCTCCTTTCTTTTCTGTGCAGGTCTGCTTGACTATATGCCGTTTCCCGATGCATATTTCTCTTCTTACTTCTAACTTTGGATGCTGTTTCTTGAGCAGATGTTTTCTTCTGTATAGCTGCACCTATTTTTTTCTTTTTTCAAATGAGGTCTTTGAACCTCTTTGTATGGAGAGGAGGTCATGAGAGATGGTTTCAAAGCTTTCGGACCTCTATTTGACACCTTATTTGCCTCAGGAGATGGAGATATGATGTGTGGGAGGTAGGCCCTGGAGATATGGAGTGGTGCTAATAATGAACATGCTGTTCCATATTACCACCGAACAACATTTTCACAATTAATTAGCAGAAATTCTAAGCTTATTTTTTTCCAGAAAAATATCTACGCCATTTTAACAAGTGATCTTATGACTAATCAACACCCTATATATCAAATTCCATATATATTGATTTATATAGGATAACAGGTTTTGAAGTATACTTTATAAAAAGTTTTACTAAGCAAGTATTAATAATTGCCCCTCAGAGCGCCTCAACTCCAGCGAGTGACTTCAGAAGCACTTTGGTGGCCTATGGGGAAATAGTGTTATGTTTGAATTCAGTTACCAATAGACAGCAGCAATAGTTTCTGAGATATGTCCTGTTTCTTATTACCAGCCTGGTCCATATTCCCGCCTTCTCCCCTAGTAGTAGTAGTAGTAGTAGTAGTAGTAGTAGTAGTGGTAGTAGTTGTAGTAGTAGTAGTAGTAGTAGCCACAATCATTAGCGAACAGAGTTGGGGCTAATGACCTCCAAACTATGGAGCCCTCCATGATTATGTGTCGGGAAAATAAACATGATTGGAGGTATCATTTATGTAGTAAAAAAAAAAAAGTAGTAGTAATAGTAGTAGTAGTAGTAGTAGTAGTAGTAGTAGTAGTAGTAGTATTATTATTAGTATTATTATTATTATTATTATTATTATTATTATTATTATTATTATTATTATTATTATTATTATTATTATTATTATTATTATTATTATTATTATTATTATTGTTATTATTTTTATTATTACATTTGTTATCATTGTTATTATTATCATCATCATCATCATCATCATCATCATCATCATTATTATTATTATTATTATTATTATTATTATTATTATTATTATTATTATTATTATTATTATTATTATTATTATTATTATTATTATTACTATTATTATTATTATTATTATTATTATTATTATTATTATTATTATTATTATTATTATTATTATTATTATTATTATTATTATTATTATTATTATTATTATTATTATTATTATTATTATTATTATTAGTAGTAGTAGTAGTAGTAGTAGTAGTAGTAGTAGTAGTAGTAGCAGTAGTAGTAATAGTAGTAGGGGGTGCTGTTTGTAAAGATGTTTATTGGTAAGGATGGTAACACTGCTTTCAATGGTTAAAAAAAGTAATGGGAAAACTATCTCCATTATATGAAAAGAAAACTACGCTGGGGCGAATGAAAAGAGGAAGAAAAAAATAAATAAAAAGGATTTGAATAACGAACATGGATCGAAGGGAGGGGAAAGGTCGACGTGAGTGGGGCGTGAAAAAAAGGGAAAGGCATGTGGGGTGTGGGGTGAGAGGGGTGAGGGGTGAAGGGGGAGGGGATGAGTGGGAGGCGGGATGAGGGAGGGGCATGGGGTGAAGGGGAAGGGATGAGGGAGGCAGGATGAGGGGGTGGAGTGAAGGGGGAGGGGATGAGTGGGAGGCGGGATGAGTGGGGCGTGGGGTGAAGGGGGAAGGGATGAGTGGGAGGCGGGATGAGTGGGGTGTGGGGTGAAGGGGGAGTGGATGAGTGGGAGGCGGGGTGAGTGGGGTGTGGGGTGAAGGGGAGGGGATGAGTGGGAGGCGGGGTGAGTATGGCGTGGGGTGAATGGGGAGGGGATGAGTGGGAGGCGGGGTGAGTGGGGCGTGGGGTGAATGGGGAGGGGATGAGTGGGAGGCGGGGTGAGTGGGGCGTGGGGTGAATGGGGAGGGGATTAGTGTGGTGTGGGGTGAAGGGGAGGGGATGAGTGGGACGAAGGATGAAGGGGGAGCATAGGACGTTAGGTGAAGAGGGGGAGGTGAAGTGAGAGGGATGGAAGGTGAAGGGGAGGGGTGAGTGAGTGTGATGTTAGGGAAAGAAGAAGGGGAGGGGGAAGATGAAGAGGAGAGGGATGAGAGGGATAAGTGAGAAGAGGAGAGGGACGAGTGGGAGGTAACAAAAAGAGAGGGATGAGTGGGAAGTAAGGTAAAGAAAAGGATACGTTTAAATGATTCATAAACCTCAGGAGCAGCGAGTAGAGGGCTTTTTTATCTTTACTGTTGTTTTCGTTTTCTTGTGCCCTTGTCTTGTCTCCTTAGCTGTAAAAAAAAAAAACTTCGATATATTCTCTTTTCCTCTCGCCTCTCTGTTCTTTTATCCACTTTACGTTCAGAATGTAAACTGGAGAACATGTTTAATTGCTCTCTATCACAAGACTGGTCCAAGCTGTATTTCTTTAGTACTTACTTCGATACTTTAATAAAATCTTTCGCTGTTCCTGCTTCTTATACGACCTTCTGTTTTCTTCCTTTCTTATTCTCCTTTTTCTTCTGCTTCCTCGGTTTTCCTTCTTCCTTACCTGTCTTCCTGGCTTTCTGTTGTTCACCTCATTTCAAACTGTTTTTTTCTTAATTTCTTTTTTTTCTATTTGCTTCTTCTTTCTCCTCTTTTTTTCTTTTCTCTTCTGCAAACTTGTGAATTTCCAGGGAGTTTCAGAAGCCTTTCAAAATAAATGTGTGTGTGCTTGTGTGTGTGTGTGTGTGTGTGTGTGTGTGTGTGTGTGTGTGTGTGTGTGTGTGTGTGTGTGTCTGTGTTTCTGTCTGTGAGTGTGTCTGTCGGTCTGTTTATGAGGGTTTATCTGTCTGTCTGTCTGCCTAAAGGCGTATGAGTATCGCCACCCCAAAAAAAGATGCGGAAAACCTAATCAAAGGAGGGAGGAACGTTTAGCATGAAAAGGAAGGAAGAAAGGAAGAGAAAAGGAGGCGAAGGGAAAGGGAAGGGAAGATCAAGAGGATAAACTAGAAGGAGGAGGAGGATGAGGATGAGGAGGAAGAGGAAGGAAGCAGGACAAGGGGAGGTAGAGGAAAAGCGGATCAAGGAAAGGAAGAGGGAAGGAAGCTAATCGAGGAGAGGTTAGGGCAAGGCAAGAAGGATAGAGGGCAAGCAGAGGGGTGCGTAATTCAGGGGCGGCGGGAGAGCATGTGACGGACAGCCTCGGTGAAAAGAGAATTAAAGGTGAACTCTTGAGGGACAATGAGTGGCAAGAGGGCAGGGTCGTGGTGGTGGTGGTGCGGCCAGACCCTTAGACCACAGCGGGGACGGAGGGAGGAAGGGACGAAGCTGGAGAAGGAGTGTAAGGTATGGAAAAGAGGGGGTAGAGAGGAAGGGTAGGGAAGGGGCGAGAGAGAAGGATATTGGGTAGAAAATATATGAGGTCGAGGCAGGAGGGTGGACGAGCTGGACAAAGAGGGGAAAGGGAATTAAAAGGGTGGAGATAAGAAGTAGGGTGAAGGGGATGGAACGTGAGGAAGGGAAAGAAAAGGAGTTTGAGGTAGAAGGAAGGAAGAAAGAGGTTGGACGCGAAGGAGGAAGTGGGTGAGTTGAGTGCGAGGGAGAGTGTAAGAGACATAAATGGAGGGGAAGTAGAGACGGAGGGAAAGAAGAGTGGGAAACGATAACGAAGGAGGAGTGGGTAAGGAGGTGAAGGAAGGAAAGAGGCGGTCAACTTTAGTAGATTTATGGACTAATCAGGAGGACAGGAAGGAAGAAAAGAAGGAAGGACGAGAAGAACGAGGAAAGAGAAAAGGAAAGAAAGGCAAATAGAACTGCAGGAGGAATATTGTAGAAAGAGAAGGGAGGCGGTAAGATAGATTGATAGATAAATGGATAGACAGATAGATAGGCAGATAGATGTTTATTGACCTGGTTTGTTTCCCGTAAAAGTGCCAAGAAAGAGATCTGACGGCCGAAATCCAGTTGATCGAAGAACATGTAAATAGTCCTGTATCCTCTTGAAGCTGTGTTGATCCTCTTTCTTTGGCTGTGTAGAGTGGGATCAGCTGGCCTCTCAGTAACAAGAAAGAAAACCAAGATGTATATGCAAGGCTGACTAACCAATATGCATAAAATTGTTTTGGTTCTCTTTCTTTGGCCGTGGAGAGTGAGAACAGCACGTCACCAAGTATTAAGAAAGATTGCCAGGGTAGATATGTAAGGTAAGGGAAAGAAGGAATGTCGGAGTAGATATGCAAGGCTGACTAACCACAAGTTGTTTCTGCTCTCTATCGTTGGCCGTGGAGAGTAGGAAGAGCAAGTCACCAAATAATAAGAAAGGGTGACACAGTAGATATGCAAAGCAGTCGAAGAGAGGAATGCCAGAGTAGATATGTAAGGAAGGGAAAAGCTGGCTATCCAATACACCCAAAGTTGCGTCGGTCCTTATTCTAATCGCGGACAGTGGAAACAACGTGTCTATTAGTAATGAGAAAGAATGCCAGAATAAATATGCAAGACAGAGAGCAAAACAACGATCAGAGAGGACGCGGTAAACTAATATATTTGTTGAGTTCTGTTGGTCCTCCTTACCTGGTCTTAGCCCGGTAGCTGCGGGGATCATGTTTCTTAAGGGCCCCTCTAAGCAAGAAAAATGAAAAAAAATCATCACTCACGTAACTCATTTTTATAATATATATCAACGCATTTGTGATCAGTGTATGAATCATCTGTTTTGGGGGTTATATCGTGGCAAAAATTTGGCCCGTCGCTGTTACACGGTAAAGCCACAGATTTGGCCCGTCGCTGCTACCGGGTTAGAGAGAAGGAACATTGAGTCTCCCAGAAATAAGAGTAAATGCTAGAGTAGATATGTAAAACAGGGGAGAAATGACTAACCAAGGAGGACGCGGAGTTGTGTTGGTGCTCCTTCCCTCGTCTTAGAGAGAGGGAGAACAGTGGGTGTTAAGTACGAGTGCCAGAGTGGATATGTAAGGAATAACTAACGAAAGAAGAAGCAGTAAACTAATATCTTCGTGGAGTTCCGTTGGTGCCCGTTTCCTGGTCTTAGAGAATGGGAACAGCGGTATCTCAGTATTAAGAATGAATGCCAGAGTAGATATGCAAGACAAGGGACAAATGAGTGACCAGAGCATGTTAATGGACCTATAGCTCCGTGAAGCTTCGTTGGTCCTCCGGTCTCTTGCGTTATGGAACAGGGCTGGGAAATCTCTTGCCTCGGAACACAAAGTAAAGCCCCGTTCACACTGTGCCGACTATGGGCCACGACAACTCAGCGACTTTTCCATTTGACAAGTTGGTCCCCATGCTCCAAGAAGGGGGGGGAGGTTTTATTGGGGTCTTGGTGTCTTGCCGACTGTCTGGGACATTCGGCTAACTAGTTGCCAGCATGTCGTGCTAACCCTCACGACGTCGGCGCAGCATTCGGTAACAGTCTCAAGACCTCTTTCAAGTCAAGCCCGACCCTTTCACATCAACACCCAATACCTCGTGTATCCTAGAGTCGTGGGTAGTCGTGGCCCAGAGTCGGCACAGTGTGAACGGGGCTTAACCAGGTCAAGGGACTGTTCTTGATTCTCCCGATGCTGGCACTCTCCTCTGAGGGGCCAGGAGTACGCACATGCCCTGGTTATGGGATCAGTTTCCTTGAGTGGAACGGAAAGGTCTCGTCATGTTTTTGTTTTTTTTCTGCGTAACGTTAAGTATTTTCTTTTTCTCTTGCCCTTTCGTCTGTTTTGTCTAATAGTTTTTGTTTTTAAATGCGCTCATTCAGCTTTTACTTCCTTTTTTTACTTCAGTTTCTTCCTCTTTTCCATTTTCTATTTGCCTTTTTCTACTTTTTTCTTTCCTGTAGTTTTTTTCTTGTTCTTTTTTTCTTGTTCTTTTTATTCATGTTCTTGTTATTGTTCTTCTCCTACTTTTTCTTCTTCTCAGTCTTATTCTTTCTCTTTATCTTCTTCTTCTTCTTTTCTTCTTCTTCTTCATCTTCTTCTTTTTCTTTTTTACTCTTCTTCTTCTTCTTCTTCTTCTTCTTCTTTTTCTTCTTCGTCTTCTTTTTCTTCTTCTTCTTCTTCTTTTTCTTTTTCTTTTTCTTTTTCTTCTTCTTCTTCCTCTTCTTCTTCTTCTTCTTCTTTTTTCATTTTCTCTTCTTCTTCTTCTTCTTCTTCTAATGCTTCTTTTTTCTTCTTTCTTTCTTTCTTATGTCCTCCTTGTAACTCCTCCTCCCTCCTCCTCCTCCTCCTCCTCCTGAGGCTGCCCTATGTAGGCCACTCGTCCTCTTCCAGTCTCCTTGTGTTTCTGTGTTCTTATGTTCTTATATAATGAAGTCATTTTCCCCCACAGCTTAGGTTACCAGTAGTGTAAGTTAAGGGAAGTAATTTCCTCTTATTTCCCTCTTTACTGTAAAATTTCCATGTCCCTTTCTTCCTTAAAGGTACATGGTGTTCTCTTCTAACTATTTCCTGCCGGCACGTTGCCGGAGGGAGAGGTGGGTGGGGAGGAGCCTTCATCTGTTCTGTCCTGTTCTACCACACGTAGATTACTAGTAGTAGCGGTAGTAAACAGACACCCTCGCCACAGACCGATAGGTCTTCTGGTGTCTGTTCTTCCTATGTATTTTTATGTATTCCTCCTCCTCCTCCTCTTCCTCCTCCACCTCTTCTTCCTCCTCCTCCACCTCTTCTTCCTCTTCCTCCCTCTTCTCATTTAGCAGCTGCCTCGCAGCCTGGAGCGTGGCGGGCGAGGATTGGCAGGCGAGACAGCGGGAGTGACAACACACACTTGGCTCCGCTGAGGCTGACAGGTGTGTGTGTGTGTGTGTGTGTGTGTGTGTGTGTGTGTGTGTGTGTGTGTGTGTGTACATAAACCTCTTTACTGAGCTATGGTGGTAAAAAAATGTATATATCAAGAGAGAAGTGAATGGTAAGGTAAAATGTAAAATAAAAGACGATGGGTTTGCTTTGCCATATATCTTTTTACATGAATACAGTGATTGTTAACATTATGCATATTAAGGAAATACCACTAACAGGATACGTTATATAGAGTTAAGATTATAAGAAGCATTTGGACCCTTTCCGACAGACATGATGGTTCAAAGAAAATCAAAACCTTTCGGAATATGTAGACAACAGATAAGGAGTGGAAGCCTCACCTTCACCTTCCCGCCCCCCCAGCGAGAGAGAGGTCACCCAACACCTGCCGCACGACTCCGACACCCACATTCTTCCCACAACACCACGGCATGACGTAGCGACACACGGGGGGCAGGAAGGGGAAGGTGAGTCTTGCTACTCCTCTAATACACCTTAAGAGATACCTTTATACAACTCACAGTAAAGACAGGTAACCCAGGCTACCGCACACGCCGCGCCACGCCACCAGCCTAGCCTGACGCCGCTGCACCACGCCCGCCAGCACCACGCGCCGGCCGGGAGTCTTGCTCTGGCCTGGTGCGTGGCAGGCTGGTGGGCGTGTGTGCAGGGGATGGGTACAGCTGTGGACAAAAACTTCGGTAGCTGCACATGGATAGGAGGAGATTGAAGCGTAATAATTATTGAGGAATGGAGGAGAGTGAGTGGTAAATTGGCATGAGAGATGAGACTTGCAGTAAGGAAATGGGCGGCAGAGTTACAATGCGTTTAGAATAAAGTAGAGCGATGCATTTGTCCTCAGCTGTACGTATTACGAGGCGGCCGCTCAGGGGCGGGGCGAACGGCCAGCAGGGTGCCACCCGCCCACCCCACCGCCGCCGAGGTCCCGTGACGCTGCATCATACAAACAGAAAAAGGCGCCGCTCGACTCTCCTCTAGCCACGAGCAATGGTCAATAAAACGTCCCACAACCCCTGTCCATGCCCGCACACGCCCACACGCCCACGCCAGTGTCCGCCAAGCAGCAGACCTACGCCTCGCGGCACTCTAATTAATTCATTTTAATTGTCATGTCCGCTGCTTGGGCCGCGGCGCACCGCTCTGATCCGCACGCTGGATCGCGGCCGCCCGACAATCTGGTATTTTATATTTTGGTTGTCGGTGGTACACGCAGCTCAGCATTTTTTATTAATTTTCCCGTGCATGAGGTAAAACAAACTGAGGGAGAGTAAAACAAAGGCCGGGTGAAAATAAAGGATGTTTTTTTATCTTTACCACTACCGCCGCCACCACGAGCGAGTAAAGTTCAGGTCACGGGCAGGAAATATGTCTCATTATTTTTCCCTATTTTGAAGTCAGTCTAGTCCTTAGGGTCAAGTTATACGCGGGATTAATTCGAGCTCCTGAGGTACCGCTCCCTGCACGGTGGCGGCGAGGACGCGGATACAACGTGCAAGGGCAGGCAGGCAAATGCCGAGGCTTGCGTGAACACACACACA
>NC_066548.1:14328668-14356168 GCF_024679095.1 Eriocheir sinensis
CCTCCCCCTCCAAGCGGTAACGTGGACGGGTCTTCGGACGTGTCCCCGCCAACGCCTCGCCCCTGTGGTCCGTGCAAATACGCCCTGAGCTGAACGGTACTTGGTATTCTCTCACTCTCTGCCACGCCATTAGGCCGGCCACGCCACCCCCTTCCTCCCTCCCCCGACGTGCGCCCGCAGCCAAATGCACAATCACACACACGCATGCACGCACGCAAACAGCCACGCAAACGCATAAACACTCAGTTAAACGAGCGAATACACACACACACACACACACACACACACACACACACACACACACACACACACACCAGTTGCTTTTTTCCTATGCCCTATACGTCTAAAGCACCCTCCTTCCTTTCCTCCGACTCTCCTCGTCCTCCTTCTCTCCTCCCCTCCCATCTTTCATCCCGCCTCCCCCTCGGTCAAGTGTCACACGCACGCAGCCTCCCTCCGCCTTCATCTCCTCCCACATGCAGGCAATTTTCCTCTTTGTCATCTTCGTCTCAGCGCGGCGGTGAGGCTCAAGAAATACTGCTCCCCGACCTCGCGAAAGAGAGAGGAGGTGGAGCAGCGACCCGGGGAATGGTGCGTAGGAAGAGGACGAGAATGTGGAAGCTGCAGGGACGACGAAGAGCAAATGTATAACGAGCCAGCATAATAGTTTCTTCTTTCTTCACGGTGTTGCCAATCTTTTGTTTGCGTCCGACATCGGAGTGAGAAGGAAGGACGCAACAAAGCACTATACCAACCCAAATATACATCTTAAAACCAGCGTTGTCAAATTATCGCACTCATCGCATTTAATTTTCGTAATTGGTGACCGATAACTATAACAACAAAGAACGAAAAACATCAATATTCAACAGTTTTAGCACTAACTTTGATTTTCTCACGTTACTTGTGTAGGTACGAGAGTTTGAGGCATAAAAATTATAGATACGATATGTGGTTAATACGATAATCTGGCAACGCTGCTTAAAACCCTCCAATACGCTGATAATAATGACTTGTTTCGATTCCTTCTGACGTTGGGGAGGGCAGGGGGTGGAGGTAGTGGCGGTGATGAGGATGGGTGGGAGATGGTGACGGGAATACATATGGGTGTTGTGGTGGTGAGCGGTGGTGGTTTGGGATAAAGGGAAGACAGAGGGCGATAGCTGGAAAGGGTGAAGGTGTCGGTGTCGGTGGTGGTGGCGGGAACGAGTTAATGGTTTAGGGAAGTGAGATTACTGGGGGAACGTGTAATACTAGAGGACTCATTAACCCTGAGGTGGATGATTACGTGTGTGTGTGTGTGTGTGTGTGTGTGTGTGTGTGTGTGTGTGTGTGTGTGTGTGTGTGTGTACAGTATAGAGCAGCAATGTTATCCCTCATCTCGTTAATTGGCCCGCGGTGGATGCTGGTTGACTGCTTCGCCTAACTCACTGGCTCTCCTACCTGCTTGCCTGCTCTCTCTCTCTCTCTCCTCACATATTTCCTTTTTTTTTCCTCCTTTGCCTTTCCTGCTGCAACTTTCTCTCTACTATTACTTCCACAAAACTCCTCCTTTCTCTCTCTCTCTCTCTCTCTCTCTCTCTCTCTCTCTCTCTCTCTCTCTCTCTCTCTCTCTCTCTCTCTCTCTCTCTCTCTCTCTCTCTCTCTCTCTCTCTCTCTCTCTCTCTCTCTCTCTGTTCTTTTCCTCCATTTTCACCCATAACCTACTTTCCCTCTTTCTCTCATCTATCCTTCCTTTCTCTCCTCCTTCCCTCTCTTCCTTTCCTCATCCTTCCTTCACTCATTACTGCCCTTCTATATTCATTCATTTAGTCTAACCCAGTCCTAACACAGTCATCTTTGTTTTCCTTTCCTCCCACATCCTCCTATTCTTCCTTCCATTCCCTTCCTTCCTCCCTCCCACATCCTTCCTTCCTTCCTTCCTTCCTTCCTTCCCCTATCTCCCACGCCCTTCCTGCCTGCCTGCCTGCCTGCCAGCCTGCCTCCCTCCCTCCTCTCCTCCCTCCGGCATGCCCCTCACGCCTTAACAATAAACGATATTTCCTACCAGACCAAAAATCCCCCACCCACCCCTTCCACGCGCCCTCCCCCTCGGGTTGGCGGCCGGGGAGGGTGGTTGTGGGGAGGCTCGGACCGGCAGTGTCTCTTTAAACCCACTAGGCGTCGGGGGGGAGGAGGAGCAGGAGGCGGAGAAGGAGGAGAAGGAGGAGAACGAGAAGGCCGTGGAGGAGGAGGAAGGGGACGGAGAGAGAAATGGAAGAAAGATGGAAATAAATGTAACTAGTTCTTTTTTCTTGTACCTCAGCACTCGGTTCGCTTTTATTGGGGTTCAGCAGCTGCCCCTCGCCTGTTTTTTTATGTTTTTCTGCTTTTTTTGTCGTCGAGCAGCTCATTCAGCCGCCGGACCGCAGCCCATGCAGCCAGCTACGTCCAGTAAGCGCGGGGCGGATAGCGAGCGACCAGATACGCGAAATGTTGACGAAAAATGAATAATGAAGCGGCCACGCGCGCCCTACATTTCCCGATGAACTTGTCCTTTCTTTCTCTCTCTCTCTCTCTCTCTCTCTCTCTCTCTCTCTCTCTCTCTCTCTCTCTCTCCCTCTCTCGGCCAAAAGCAACACTACCACTCAAGGTAATCATGCGTGATGTGTGTGGCTTTTATTTGCCTCACGCATTTTCCGTCATTCCTTCTCTCTCTCTCTCTCTCTCTCTCTCTCTCTCTCTCTCTCTTTTCCCATGGCGTAAAACAAGTAACGGAGACGGAGAAATTCCCCCACCAGCTCCGTCGTCCGCCGCCCCTCCCCCAGTGAACGTTACTTCCCCTATTGATCTGCTGAGCCTGACGGGTGACTGTCGCCTGACGCTACTACTGCCGAAGGGATGAAGCTGGCGAAGAGGGCGGAAGAGGGTGTGGAGGAAGAAGAGGAAGAGAAGGAGAGGGAGGGCGATAGGGAGCAGGAGGAGGGGGAAAAGGAGGAGGGATGGAGTTGTCAGCGACCTCGGGGTTCCTTTATATAACTGACCTAGCCATGAACTTTGCGCAAGACCTTGAATATATATCTTTATATTTTTTTGAGATGTGAGGAAAGTCTTTTTTATCTTCTTATTTTCTTCTCACTTGAGGTGTGAGTCAAGCCTCGGGTGGTGGCCAAGGTCTGCTAAGGTCTGCTGTGGATTATGCGGAGCAGCCTGAGGGCGCCAGAGGTCGCTGGAGGAAAATGAAAGTTTCTAAGGGCAGCACGAGTCTTCCACAGCGGCCAACGTAGCCGGAGACAAAGATCGAGACAGCGACGAGAGTGACTGAGAGATGAGAGGTGGTTGGCGGCGGAGCAACAGGAGCGCCGGGAGGGGCGAAGACGGAAGGAAGATAATGTGCCGGAATATGAGAAGCAGGATTGCGGTGGCAGGTGTGAGGGAAGAAGTTAAGGCGGGAGAAGAGGAACAGAGGTACGGCAAGCCATGTAAGGAAGGGGAGAAGGCAAGGGCACGAGACAAGATGAACTGTGATGCTGAAGGGCAGGCAGCAGAAGGCAGGGGAAGGCGGCGGTTCGCGGCACACAAGCCATAGAGGCGGCGAGGAGCTAAAAGGGGGTCAGGTGACAGCTGAAGCCACTGAAGCAACGCGGGGAATGAAAGCGACACGAAAGCTTTCCGGCTGAAGTATGTACACGTTGAAGTGTTGTTCGGCTAGACGTCTCCTACGGACCTTTAAATACACACACATGTACGTACACACAGTAAGACGCGTGACTGCAAGGTGTCGAGTGGTTAGCGCGGCGCCGCGCCAACAAACTCAGCAAGGGCTCAACTTTTTATTAGTATTTAACACTAGAATGTTTATTCTTTTCGTCTTGGGTTTGCTCCGCTCGGTCTCGTGGTGTCCACTTATTAATAAGCAAATAATGTCCAAGATAGGATTAATCTA
The DNA here is from genome assembly GCF_024679095.1 of Eriocheir sinensis. Lineage (NCBI taxonomy): Eukaryota > Metazoa > Arthropoda > Malacostraca > Decapoda > Varunidae > Eriocheir > Eriocheir sinensis. Next base: position 14,332,594 of record NC_066548.1, read on the forward strand.
TGTTAATTATCTACCTCTACTTAGTTACATGGTAAGCAGCTGAATCTGAAGGTTATATCTTATGTATATACGCATGTATAGATATTTACACTTAAAAGTAACGATTATTAAGTCTTACTATTAAAATTACGAACGAGAACAAAGCAGACGTCTCGACTAGCTACGGAGGGAGGGCGTGCGTGCCCTCCGCCCCCTAGGGCGAGGCTACGGCGGCGACGCGGCAGAACAATAGGGGGACGCGTGGCCCTCACTAAGCTTGGTCTCCAGCAGGCAGAGGTCACGAGAGGCACGGCGTGCACTGTGCGGCGACACGCTGGCTGCCGTGTGTGTGTGTGTGTGTGTGTGTGTGTGCGGATTGGCAGAGTTCACGCTGCATTGCTGCTAGGGCGCGGTGATGGTGACAAGACAACCCTAAGCACTGGCACGCAGGAGGGGTGTGTGGTGTAATGACAGTGGTGTTATGAAAAAGACATGAAGGTAATGTTCGGGGCGAGGAGAAGGAACAGCGGTGGTGGGAGGTGGAGGTGCTGATACGGTTTGCTCCTCATCTCGCCCGTCGTTTCTGTTAGAACAAAGGAAACCCTTTTCAGTAAAACCCTTGATGGACAGTCTCACTCGTGTCTGTTTCCTAGCCAAGTCAAACAGACGGCATCAGAAATCTGACTGCAGCTTCTTACACAAGTAGTCGGCACTAGAGTGAAGAGTCAGAGAGCTTGTGGTATTAAAGAACTTACTGGAAGTGCTGAGGCTGCGCAACTAGGGCGTCACCAGCACTGCAGGAAGGGTCTCTCACAGCACTACCCAACCAGCATGTGACATTGATTGGCCGCAGTGGAGCACACTTGTCTTACCCAAAATTGTATGCTGCGCTCCACTCACAAAGGACCAAGAACTAAGTGCCTTTGTTTAGTTGTTAAGTCAATATTAAAGGTACGCCTTCATTCCCATCCCCGTGGCGAGGATATAAAAAGCAGCTGTCGTATTCCTGCCGCAAAATCTCACGTCATGAACTCGCGAGATGCGGGGAAAGCGCTGACAACATGAAGGACTCAGGGGAAGGGATAGTGAAGGGAGGTTGAAGAGAATGGGTTGAACAAGAGCAGTAGGACACCGTAACAGCATTTCCAGCAAGCTTCAACCACTCACTCAGCTCTCACCACTCCAGCATCCCTCGTCTTCTCACATCATCAGATCAGAATTACTTTCCCTCACATATGCAGCAGACGACTCCCTCCCTCCTCCCTCCCTCCCTTCCTACCTTTTCCCTCATCTCGCACCCGATTCACAGTTATAAACGGATTTAACCCAGGGACTAACATGTTCCAATCCTCTGTTTGATGAAATTCCGGAGTAATTGGAAAGTTTATATATTTTTTTCATCAGCAACGGAGAATTGGAATATCTGGGGAACTGTTAATCTGCAAAGTTTACGATACAAGTCTCCTGCTTTTTGTGTCCCAACTTCGGCAACCAATTAAGGCTGATCTTCACTACGTCCGGCGGGGAATGAGTTTACTGCTCTTGGTGTGGGAAAGGAGGTGGAAGGGATGGTGGAGGTACGAGGAGGGACAATCATGGTGGAAAAGTCCGGTAAAAGATGGGAGGGGTACACTTTCATGGAGGTGAGAGGAAGATAACGTGGGACAATCATGATTCAGTGAGAACATACCGCAAGGAAGGTGGAACATGGTATAACAGATGCAGTGAAAGACAAGAACTCGGCTACAAGTATAAAGTTACTTGATTGCTCCATAACAAGAACGTGTCGAGGAAGTGGGAAGTCTGAGGAGAAGTATAGAGAAAAAAATACTGCAGCAGGAAAGTGGAGCAGCGGTAGAGAGTGAGTGGAAGGCTGCCTCGAACTCGCTGTCTCACTAACACACACACAGGAATACCACGAGGGTGATTCCTTTCCTCTTAAAGACCCTCACGTTTTCCTCTACTGGTGAGAGAGAGAGAAGCAAAAAACTACGGCGGGGCCACAGCGTTCACGGTAAACGTTCCAATAACCATCACCAAGGACACACTCTGATAACGATGCCCAAATCCTTGACACAAAAGCTCCCGGCGGCGACCGTTGCGGCACATAGTGTTAAAACTGGCGAAGAACAACGACACAGCTGCAGTGTTCACAGCAAACGTTCCAATAACCATCAACAAGGACAGTCTCTGATAACGATGCCAAGCCCTTCAATACGTAAGATCCAAGAAAACGTTGTGGCACATGACATCAGGGAACGTATCCTTCAAATGGTAAAAATAAAACGACGCGGCCCAGTAAACGTTCACAATAACCTTTATCAGTGGGACTTCCTGTTAACATCCCAAGTCCAAGTTAAAACAGAGCCTCCAGACAAACAATATGACATACGGTAGCAAAAAACTTTCTCCTTGATTTGCGAATGAGAAAAAAATGACATGTCCACAAACGTTTCCAGGCCCCGTCACCAAAGACACTCCCGCTAAAATTACGAAGCCATTAACACAGAGGTTCCCAGCAAGCATTACATCACGTATCAACAGACGTTCTCCTGGACTAGCAGAAGAAAAACGAGGCGGCCGCAAACGTTCACAGCAAACTTTCCCAATAACCATCGTCAAAGACATCTCCAGCTGACGTTGCAAAACCCGTTGACACAGAAGATCCCAGCAAATGTTATAAATGGCATCAACAAGCGTGCCCGTCAACTAGCAAAAACAACGAAGCGGCTATAATCGTTCTCACTACCAACACCAAAGAAAGACACTGCCAGCTAACACCGCAAAGTCCAGTAACACAAAAGCTTCCTGCATGCATTGCGACAAACCTTATCAACCAACATCTCTGCGGCTCTGCGGTACCTACAACCGAGGCTAATATTCTCTCACTCTCCCACCCTCTTCGACTTCACACAAATTGGCTGCACGGAAATCCCTTAGGAGGCAAGACAGAATATATTAACCAACTAAGATTCTCGGGGTCTTCGGCGAGGCACCTGCAACGTCCCCCACTTGACTCACAAATTGGGATAACTGAGGAGGGATTGTAGAGGCCTCGGGGCGGAACAGGCAGGTGACGGGGCGGTGGGGAGAAGGTGACACAGCGGGGAAAGAGACTGACGGAAAATGCTGCAGCCAAGTTGTAGAGATGAAGGCAGTGGAAGGTTGAGGACGAGAAAGACGGGGTACGAGGAGGAGGAGGAGGAGGAGGAGGAGGAGGAGGAGTGGCAAAGAGGATGGATGATGGGGCTTAAGAGTAAAAGCTCCCGGCGGCAGAGTGTCAGCCAGAGGGCGTGACTGCCTGACGGGGAGGATAATTGCCTGTATGAGGAGGTCCTGCGGTGGTGGCCGAAGTGCTATTTCAACAATGGCGATATTAATGATACTGTTCCTCTTCCTTCTCCTCCTTCCCCTTATTCTTTCGTTGCTACTATTTCTCCCGATCCCACAGACTCTTTCTCCTCCTGCTTTTCTCCTGCTCCTCTTTCTCCTTGCCCTCCTTGTCTTCTTTCCCTTCGTCTCCTATTCCTTCTCTCCACACATCTGATATTCCCTACCCGGCACCGCCCTCCAAAGCAGACGCGGCTTTAAGGAACACGTTAAGCCAGCCCTTAATGAACAGTCTTCAGCGAGTAGCTAAGAAGCCTCAAGCGGGGGATAGTTCTCATCATCCCGCTCATTCTTCACACGCCCGCAGTCTTCCGCTCCTAACAAGACCAGCACGCCACAGAACTGCATGAACCTGCTATTGTTACTGCGTTTCCTTGCCTCAAACTGCCTCCTCCTTGGATTTATTTGTCCTTGGATCTATTTGTCTCTTTCCTTGTTTCTATGTCTACTTTCTTTCTGTGTCTCCCCTCCGCCCTGCTTCTCGCTCTTTGTTAGCCACTCTCTCATTCTCTTTCCCTCCCTTCTACTCACACCTCAAGATCTCCTCAGCCTGCCCTTGCTGCTGCGTTCCTTATTACTGCATCTTGCTACCTCGCTTTGTCTTTCCTTGTTACCGCATCCTCTGGCCTCTAAAGATTCCCCTCTTCTCGTTCTCTCTCTGCCGCTTTCTCTGCCTCTCCTTTCCTCCTACGCACACCTCTCTCAAGACCTCCGCCTCGGCCTCCATGCTATAAGCCCTGACGGAGAGCCATAAGCCAGTGTAATTAAACTGCTCCGAGTTTTGTAATTTACGACCTAAATCGCCTCCCTTCTGGTGCGTCTCAGAGGCCTTGGGTGGCAGGCGAGGGAGAGCAGTAAGAGAAGGAGAAGGAGGTAAAGAAAAGACGAGGAGGAGGAGGAAGAGTAGGCGAGGAGAGAACAAAGAGGAGAAGCGAAGAGAAAGCAATAAGGGAACGCAATGAGGAGGAAGAAAAATTTAAAGGAGAGATGGGGGAGGAGGGCGAGAAGGAGGGTAAGAACCTGGAGGAGGAGGAGGAGGAGGAGGAGGAGGCGAAGAGTGAGAAGGAAGCAAAGAAGAGAAAGAGGAGAAAATAATAATATACAGACAAGAAGAGGAGAAAGATGAGGAGCGGCTCAGGCCACCAAGGAGTTTTCGGCACCTGACTGATTCGGTTCCACGAGAAGTGAGTCACCCCCCAAAAAAAGAAAAACACGCACGACCAAACGGAGAAAACAGCAAACAAGAAAACGAGTGCGCGCGCGAAAGAGAGTGAAAGAAAGAGAAAATAAACAGCTTACCAAAAAAGAGGGGGAGTGAATAGCCAGCCACGCAGTTTCTTACTTTTCCTCTCCTCTCCTCCAAAACAGAGGCAACAAAAACAGAAGCGAGAGAAAAGAGAGACAGGGAGATAGAGCAGCGGGGGAAGGACCTAGAGAAAAGAGAGACAGGAGATAGAGCAGCGGAGGAAAGAGAGACAGGGAGATAGAGAGGAGAGAGAAGGAGAAAGAAAGACAAACAGGGAGATAGAGCAACGAGAGAAGGAGAAACAGAGAAGAGACAGGGAGATATGGCGAGAGAAGGAGCTACAGGAGAGACAGGGAGATAGAGCAGAGAGATAAGGGAAAAATGATAAGAGAAACAGAGAGATAGCGCGGCGAGAGAAGGAGCTAGAGGAAAGAGAGACAGGAAGATATGACGAGAGAAGGAGCTACAGGAGAGACAGGGAGATAGCGCGGCGAGATAAGGGGAAAATGATAAGAGAAACAGAGAGATAGCGCGGCGAGAGAAGAACACAGCTTGCTAAAGGGACGTGCGGCAGGCAAAGTTTTTTCGAGCCAAACTGTTTCTGCTTCCCGCGTCCATAGTCGAGAGAAACAGAGTCGCCTTAAAGCTGCAGGATAACCACTATTTTTGTCGTTCATGCCATTTTTTTTTCCCAGTTCCTCTTCTTTTTTTATCACCATTCTCTCTTTCTCCATCCCCAAATTTCCTTACAAAACTGACCCTCCACTTTTTCTCATTCTTATATTCTTTCCTCATTGTCTTTCTTTCCTTGCACTTCTCTTTGTGTTTCTTAGTGTAATCTCCCCTTGTTCTTTTATGGTCATTCTGTCCGTCTATGTGTTTTCCTCTTTCTTTTCCTTTTCATACGTGTTTTTTTTTTCCCTTCTATTCTTTCCTTCCACTTCTCTTTCCCTGCGTTTCTTAGTGCAATTTCCCCTTGTTCCTTTATGGTCATTCTGTCCGTCTATGTGTTTTCCTCTTTCTTTTCCTTCTCTTACGTTTTTTGTGTTTCTCCTATTCTTTCCTTGCGTCTCTCCCTTCTCCTTTTTTTCTCCTCTCCCTGTATTCTTTGTCTTCCTACTTTTCTTTGCATTTTTCTTTCTCTGCCTTTCTTCATGTTTTTGCTTGTTTTTTTGTTTTGTTTTTACGATTACGACCGCATTGCTTCGTCCATCTTCTTATTTTCCTCTTTCTTTTTCCTCTATTAACGTTATTTGCCTTATTTTTTCCCTCTCTATGCATTCCTCTTTCTCTGCGTTTCTTCAGGTTTTTTCTTTTTCCATCATAACTTAGAATGCATTACCTCTTCCCCTTTTTCTCCTCCTCTTTCTTCTCCTCTCCCCTCCACCGTTTCTCGCCTTGCTTCTACTCTTTCTTTGCACTCCTCTTTCTCTGCACCTCCTCACGTGTTTGCCTGTACCGTCATAACCACGCCCCGCACCGCCCTTCCCACTCCCTGCCTCCTTTTATCATCCTCTTTCTTCTTCTCCCTCTTCTACAAACTTTCCCTTATGCCGCCCTTTCATCTCTCCTCCCTCTCCCTCCTCGTTCTCTCTTTTCCTCTCCATGTTAATACGTATACGACACAGACAACCCAAAGAAGGTCGGAGCAAAGCATGATTAATGGAGGAAGGAAAGAGAGAGAGAGAGAGAGAGGAGGAGAAAGGTAAAAGAGAATCAATTAAGTCGCTATCATATCATGAGGCTGAGAGGCTGAGAGGGATTAAAGGGGAACTGAGCAAAGAAGAAAGTTCACTACCAAGAAGTAAGGAGATGGGGAGGGAAGGGACGGGGGAGGGGGAATGGGGTAAGAAGGAGGAAGGGAGGGAGAGTAATGAAAAAATAACTCCTGTATATGAGAAAGAGAGAGAGGGAGGGGAGTTGGGGGTAAGAATAAGGAAGCAAGGAAGAGTGAGAAAACTTCGTTACGTATATGGAGAGAAACGGGACGGAGCTGGGAGGAGGCGGGAGGGAGGAAAATGAGGGAAATGGAAAAAAAGCTCGCCGTATATGTAGCCTTCCGGTCAGCAAACAGACGCCAGCGGAAAATTATTCATGCCATCTTGGAATTAACATAAAGCGAGTCAAGTTGGGATGGCCACGAGACGAAGAGGAGGAGGAAAGAGTATGTAATTTCTTTCACCGCCGCCAAGGAGTCAAGGGGAGGAGGATAAACCCGCCGCTTTGCCTTAAAGAAGATATAAGGAAGGAATGGCCCCCGTATGAGTCTACCGGAGCAGTCGTGTCAAGAAGTCTTAAGGGTGTCTCAATTCCTCCTGCCCCCGCCGCCCGCTACCCCCGCCAACCTTCCGTCTGTCCTTCCTGAAACAAGACCCAGACACCCTCACATTTCTAGAGACTTTAATATTTCGTTCAGTATTAGATTACAAGAAAATAAAAATAAAAAAGGATAGAACGAGACACCTACCTAGCCCTTCACATTTACGTCAACATAAATACTTTTTTTGATGTATTATTAAAAAAGTAATAAGCAGATAAAAATAGAGATAGAGAGATATATCCATTACCTCGCATATATACAGCGAAATTCAAATACTTCTTTGTTATGATCCGATTACAGGTAATTGAACATTGCGCCGATCCCATCACGCTTATACTAAGACTCAAATACTATATTTTTTTCAGATTCTATTGCAAAAAATACAGAGCGCCAGTTACTTTACATTTACAAAGCAGCAAAATACTTTAACTTTAGTAAATAGTAATCGCTTTCTTCTACACTTAAATGAATATAAATGAATAATAAGACATTTACTTCTAAGATTGTTACAAGAAAGTAATAAATTGTCAAGCCCCTTACACTCACAAGTCTCATATACTCCTTTGGGGGCTCTATTTTAAGAAACACCAAGTTTTTCACATTTAGAAATACTTGAGTGCATAAACATTCTGTAAAAAATAAAAAATGGTGTCTCAACGAGTCTTAATTACATTAATATATTATACCAGTCGTATCTATTAGAATAATCAGAGGAGATAATTACTCTTTCATAACTCCATCTTACGAGGGCCATTAGGTGTTAATGAGCTCAACTACATTTTTTCAAGATTCTAACCAAAAAGGAATTAAATATACGACCTCTCATTGGGTATTAATAGGTTGATACTTATCTTGAGACACAATCATAACTACTTCTTGTGAGGCAATTATTCTCTAATGATCGTATTTTTAAAGAGTAGTTAGACAGAAAGCTCAAATAATTTTAGCCGGATTACGTTACTGTGTATTACGTAATTTAGTTAATCTCTATCTCAAGCCACAATTAAACTATTCCTGCAAGGTAATCATTCCTTGATGAGTGCACTTTAATAGAGTAATTCTACGTAATGACGACTCAAAGGCTCCTCTCAAGGCGTCCTGTTACAAAAATAAAGGGACTCGTATGGCGACGGACTGGTATTAATTTGGGTATTTTGTAATGTCTTCAGCCTCTCCTAAAGTCACCAAGCGGGGCGAGACGCACGAATACAACGTCACCGATTTCAGACACTCACTTGGTTAGAGATGAAGAAAAAAAGACAGGGAGAAACGGAAAGGTTGAGAGAGAAAAAGAGACGTAGAGTGAGGAGAGTTGACCCATAAACGGAGAGGTTGAGAGAGAAAAAGAGAGGTAGAGTGAGCAAAGTAGACCCATAAACGGAGAGGTTGAGAGAGAAAAAGAGAGGTAGAGTGAGGAAAGTTGACCCATAAACGGAGAGGTTGAGAGAGAAAGAGAGGTAGAGTGAGCAAAGTAGACCCATAAACGGAGAGGTTGAGAGAGAAAAAGAGAGGTAGAGTGAGGAAAGTTGACCCATAAACGGAGAGGTTGAGAGAAAAAGAGAGGTAGAGTGAGCAAAGTAGACCCATAAACGGAGAGGTTGAGAGAGAAAAAGAGAGGTAGAGTGAGGAAAGTTGACCCATAAACGGAGAGGTTGAGAGAAAATGAGAGGTAGAGTGAGCAAAGTTGACACAGACACTGAGAGGTTGAGAGAAAAAGAGAGGTAGAGTGAGCAAAGTAGACCCATAAACGGAGAGGTTGAGAGAGAAAAAGAGTGGTAGAGTGAGCAAAGTAGACCCATAAACGGAAAGGTTGAGAGAGAAAAAGAGTGGTAGAGTGAGCAAAGTAGACCCATAAACGGAGAGGTTGAGAGAGAAAGAGAGGTAGAGTGAGCAAAGTAGACCCATAAACGGAGAGGTTGAGAGAGAAAAAGAGAGGTAGAGTGAGCAAAGTAGACCCATAAACGGAGAGGTTGAGAGAGAAAAAGAGAGGTAGAGTGAGCAAAGTAGACCCATAAACGGAGAGGTTGAGAGAGAAAGAGACGTAGAGTGAGGAAAGTAGACCCATAAACGGAGAGGTTGAGAGAAAAAGAGAGGTAGAGTGAGCAAAGTAGACTATCACTGCTCTAATTACTGATGCTCTCTGACCTGCTATTCCTCCTCCCCCTCTTTCTCTCCCTTCTCCTCTCCCTCTCCCTCCTCCCCCTTTCCCTCTCCCTCTAAAAACGGTGAGAGGAAGGGAGTGAGTGAATAGGTAAAAAAAAAATAGAGCCGCATTATTATTTCAACATGAATGGGGTTGTGGGTGACAGGGCGAGGGAGGGGCGGATTGGGGAGGACGTGGGTGGGCAGGTAAAGGTCTAGGAAAGGGTGGGAAGCTGGTGAGTGGATGGGAGGGAGAGAGAGAGTCAAGGGCGGGAGGGAGGAGGGCAAGGACCGGGCCAAAAGGACTCATTCCCTTTAAACCGGTTCGTGGCTCATCATCTGGCAGGCACAGTCCACCCTCTTCTTACTCCCTTTCTTCCTTCCTCTTCCTCTTCTCACCCTCCTTCACCTTCTTGCTCACCCTCCCACCCCTTCCACTGACATACGTACAGCCCCAGACCATGATCTTTCCTTCCTCACTATACCCTTCTCCCATGTTTTCTTCCCATTCCTGTTCATTTTTCTCCCTTTTCCCCATACTTCCATATCCACGCAGCTCCTCTCCTCTTCTCTGCTCATCCCTCCATTCCCTTCACGCGCTATTTCCCTCCTTAGCTTCCCTCCATCACCGCCCTGCTCCCTTTCCCTCCTTTCGTCTATCTCACCTGCCGCAACGCACCTGGAGCAGCCCACCTTCTACCCCGCCTGTCCCCCCCTCCTTCCCTCCCTCCTTCTCTCAGTCGTTTGTCACGTGGTAAGACACGAGGCCGGAGGAGGAGAAAGAGGAGGAGGAGGGAGAGGAGGAATAGAAAGGGAGGACAGGAGTGTGGTTCGGCAGGAGAAGGTTTGTGTAAGGAAACTTTGGACACGAAAAGCTTATTAATCAGTCTTCTCTACTTAAGTTCAGCCGGATGGCCAACTTTTGTCATCAGATTTTTTAACTCGTGGAATAGTCCAAACACGCACACGCACACGCACACGCACACACACACACACACACACACACACACAGTTCCTCCATCCCTCTCCTCCCTCCTTCTCTCCTCATGGCTTCGTTTACTCTCCTGTCCCGTTGTTGTGTTTATCTTTCATTATTGCAAGGTCGCTCACTCTCCTCTTTTTCTTCTCTACCGCCAATACACTCCTTTTCTTCCTCCTCCTCCTCCTCCTCGTCTTCCTGCCCTTCCTCCTCCCTTTTTCTCTTGCCCCTCCTCCTCCAACTGCCCTCTCTCCTCTTCTTTCACTTCCTCCTCCTCCTCCTCCTGCCACTGTCACGCCTTTCAGCCTTCTGTTAATAGTTAAAGGACTACATTCGACGTTCCACAAACAAGCCTCAACTGGACAATCTCTCTCTCTCTCTCTCTCTCTCTCTCTCTCTCTCTCTCTCTCTCTCTCTCTCTCTCTCTCTCTCTCTCTCTCTCTCTCTCTCTCTCTCTCTCTCTCTCTCTCTCTCTCTCTCTCTCTCTCTCTCTCTCTCTCTCTCTCTCTCTCTCTCTCTCTCTCTCTCTCTCTCTCTCTCTCACTCACACACACACACACACACACACACACACCACCTGAGAAATTTGTCATCATTAGTAAGATAACAGTATGTAGTCACTCGTCAAGGCGTCTCAATTTTTCATTCCTTGCACTTCCAAGAAACAAACCGCATCAGTCAGTCAAGTGTATAATCACGGGAGCTACGAAATGAGAGAATGAATGAACAAGTGACAAACACAAAGTAGAGTCGCGGATTAACAAGCAGTCATGGTGTTGGTGATGGCACGGAGGACGGCGGAGGCGGCAGATTGATGCGAATATAATTAAAGGGTGAACCAGGGCTGTGGGAGCGTGCGAGGTCGATGGGAGTGTATTCTGGACGCATTTGCATCCACATCTCCTCTCTGGATCGCGAATATAATAATTATCGGCGAGCGAGGACTGTTTGGGGTGGAGCATAGGGGTATCCGGACACACGCATATCCACACCCTTCTCTATATCATGGTTCTCCTCCTAAAATACCACTAACGAGCAAAAGACATCCCTCTGCGGCAACACGCGGGCTGGGGGCGTGGCGTACAAACCTCCACATCGTCATGTCGCTGGACTTGGCCACAGTCTCGCAGGACTACGCCTTGGTCTGAGCTGCGCCGCGACACAACACCTCGCAGCACCGTCGCCTCTCACGCTATATACAAAGCAGCATTCGTCAGAAGGCTGCGGCGTGCCCAGGGCCCCTCCTTCCCTCACCCACCACTAGACGGAACGGCCTCCTCGCTGCAGCCCCGTCCATACTGATTACGAGAGAAAAGTTCCTACACGCACACATATTTTGATCACCGCTCAGGTACATAACCCGTTACTGTCACGCTTCCTGCCGATTGCATTTACCTTGGGGCAGATATCCATGTGTCCATAGGTGTTCTATGACTTCAATCCTGTCAACACACATCATCTACTATATATTAGACTGGTAGCCTCTTTTTGACTTTCGACATTTGTAGCAGCAGCATTTTTTATGGCCTTTTTTGTCCAGTTCTTAGTGAAAAATATTGCTCAAAGAGATGGCATGGACGAGGCCAGGGCGGGGGACGGTGTGCCGACGGGTGGGAGCGGTGGAGGGAGGGGCACCGGCAGCCTGCAACGCCCCAACACCTGCCCACAACACAGGTCGCTACTTACAACCCTAAAATCACAAAGGTTACTTATGATCCTAATACTGGTAGAGCGCAATGCCACGAGGCCCTGTGATTCTGTTCTAACGCCGAGGATGACAACATCGCCCAAAGCCTGACTCATCACACATTTTCATTATTATCCCCATTCATCATCGTCATCATCATCATCATAACTAATTACTCTCTTCATGATCATCACCATCAAAATTATTATCATGATCATCACATTCATCATCATAATCACTACCAATTACTGTTATCATCATCATCCTCGTTGTTATCACCAAAACCTCTCTATGTATCAGTGTAACCATCATCATTCTCATTCTAGTAAACATCAACATCGAACATCACCATCATCATCATCATCACCATCGGGTGGGAAGCAGAGCCGCTGGGACACACAACTACTACGGCAAGGAAACAAAACGGAAACGAGAGAAAAATAATCCGTCTGCGTTGATTGCAGCAGCGGCGGTGCTCGAGAGAAACAGTACAGTAAGTAGACAGGTCGTGATATATATATATGTGTTAAAGCTGCCTTGTTAGTCCCTGGTGAGGCTGCTCCGGGTCACCTGCACCAGTGGTGGGTACCGCTAACCGAAAGTTAGCCTCGCTAACTTGTAATCCACTAACTAAAAAGTTAGCTTCGCTTACGCTAAACCGCTAAACTGATAAAGAAATTAGTGGAAGCTAACTGTAACCGCTAACCGCTAACTTTTTTATATGAATTTAGCTTCGGACAGACAGACCTAATGAACGGAAATTTCAATGTTGTAGCTTAGACATAGAGCTTTCCAGAAATGTATAGCACGTCAAAATCAGATGATGATAAACGTGTACACAAATATCAAATTCTTGTTATTAAATCTCGAGTTGGAAATGGAAGATGCATTACCCGAAGATATAAAAACGTTTCCCTAATAACTGTCCAGTTACCCAACTTTAAGGCGTAATTTACCCAAAAGTGTAAGCCCTGGAATTATTGCGCCATGTGGCTCAACTGGTTCTGTGTCTGCCAACAACGGACAAGAACGAACCTGCTTGAATTTTTTAGTGGACTTACGTTAGCGGATGAGGAACTACATTTAGCAGAAGCTAATTGGTCCGCTAACTGTTTCCAAAGTTAGCGAAAACGCTAATCAGCTTACGAAATTGTTAGCTTTGCTAATTAGCGGTTAGCGGATTAGCGGATCCGTGCCCACCACTGACCTGCACACTCTCGCAGGGGGACGGCGGAGGGCCTTGGCGGGAAGGTGTGACGCTCACTAGGAACAACTGAGCTAAGTGGGAAATACTGACGTACTGCTCAACAGGAGAAAAGCCTTACTATGTCGTTGTCGGTAACTATTGTTGTATTAGGATTAAAAGTACGGGTATTTAGTCATTTATTATATTCATATAGTCATCTTTATACTAATTTATGTATACTTCACGTTTTCACCAAAGAAGCTATATATATATATATATATATATATATATATATATATATATATATATATATATATATATATATATATATATATATATATATATATATATATATATATATATATATATATATATTTATATATATATATATATATATATATATATATATATATATATATATATATATATATAGATATATATATATATATATATATAGATATATATATATATATATATATATATAGAGAGAGAGAGAGAGAGAGAGAGAGAGAGAGAGAGAGAATAGAAACACACACACACACACATACACACACACACACACACACACACATACACAGAGGAAGTCATTAAAAACAACTCGTATATCCCACTCTAACTTTTATTCAAAATTTACTGTAAGCTCGTTTGCCTTGATCTCACCCCCCCCTCAAAATCTCTCTCTCTCTCTCTCTCTCTCTCTCTCTCTCTCTCTCTCTCTCTCTCTCTATCTCTCTCTCTCTTTCTCTCTCTCATAAGAAAATTGTTTACAAGTGTTTTGAAAAATATACATTATTGCGAAAGATAAGCTTTTGTTTGAATCTGTAAACAAAATGTGATTCTATGATTTTAACCAAAAGGATAAATGGCGTGTGTGTGTGTGTGTGTGTGTGTGTGTGTGTGTGTGTGTGTGTGTGTGTGTGATGTGAGGATGTGTCTGGCGTGAGGGTATGGCAGCGCCGATGTGTGGGTGTGGCGTGACGGGTGTGCGGATGTGACATGGCAGGATTGTAGATGTAGTGTGGCAGGTGTAGAGGTGTAGTGTGACAGGTATATGGGTGTGGTGTGACAGGGGTGTAGGTGTGGAGTGACAGGTGTGCGAGTATTTTGTCACTGGTGAGTGTGTGATAGGGATGTGGGTGTGGTGTGACTGGGTGTTGCTGGGCAGATGTGTGGGTGTTGTGTGGTAGGTACATGGGTGTGGTACGACAGGTGTGTTGGTGTGGTAAGACTGGTGGGTGGGTGAGACGGGGCAGCTGTGTGGGTGTGGTGTGACAGATGTATGGTTGTGATGTGACAGGTGTGTGGGTGTGGTGCAGGGTGGAGAGTGTGCTGATCAGTAGACTGCGGTGAACAGAGACAGGAAGGACAGAAACATCTCCCTGACAGTCCGTTGCTCGCCTCAAATTAGGTACGAAAAGCGCTCAAAAAATCTAGAATAGCCCCTCCGGCGCCGCCTGGAGGAGCGGGTCTTACAAGCTAGTCATGGAGATGGTCCGCTGAGATCTCTCGTCGACACTGACTCTACAAGGGGCACGAGAGACGAGAGATAATCCTACTCAAGCCTAAAGTTCATTTGAAAATTTTGGCCAATTTGTCCTTACATTAATTCGAATCACCATATTGTTTACCCGATGAACAGAAGACCCACGTGTAGGGCAGGGTTTTCCCGGGAATTTTGTTCCTCTGCTGTCTCTTCCCCCCCAGGGCTCGGGGAGATGCTCGCCACAGCACGGCAACACGCGTCAGGGGTCTCCACGTCCATGGACGATACCCAGTGTGCTCGTGGTTGCTGTGGTGGAGAGGCGGCTGTCATGAGTCTCAAGAGCCCCCGCTATCCTCCTGCTGCGGGCTGAAGCGCCGCATAGTGAGGAGGAAGAGGAGGCTGAGACACAGAGCTGGCGGGGCGAGACGACGGGATATGTGTCACTGGAAGGTTCACCAATGTTCTAACTGACACAATGCATCGTACGTGGAACACAGAAACACACTCGAAGGATCATCTGGAGTGCTCTAACTACACTTCTGACATGAAGCTTTACGGGAAAGCAAAGATGTTCCCCCTCCCCACGCACACGACAGGTCCCCGGCAGCCAGGGCCTCGACCACGCGAGGCCCTGCAGCCAGTTCTGGATCGGATAATGTGAAACACTGAGATACTCGGTGCTCCTGCTGGGGAGGAGGTTCAGCACACAAATGTCAACACAAGTAAGCATGAAACAGGCAGGCAAACACGCCTTTGGACAACTGTGTTTTGATTTATGCACTTGGCTAAATTTAAGCCAACGTGAGAATGGAAACTGTAACTTTATTCTTTTATTATGAAGAATTGTTGAAGGCCGTGTACTGGAGGGGTAAAACTTCTGTTGAATTGTCTGTGCGAATTTACTCCTGCGATGTTGGTGTTTTGTGTCGCGCAGCGCGTCCCGCCGGGCGTGTTGGGCGCGCTGGGGGAGGCCGTCGTCAGGCGCTCAGCCGCCGTGCGGCTCAACACACGAGCTTGTCTCGATGTGCTAACTTTCGCCGACCCAAACTCAGTGCGTGTTACACTTTTGCAATGCATGAAAGAAATCACTAAAAACTGTAATTAATATTTTCCGAGTCTGTTTTCATTCACCGATTATTTACAGGAACATGATTGTGTTCGGAACAATGATAGAATTTACAGTTGCCAACAACAGCGGTTGTGTGCGACTGATCACATGGCATGCTCGTTGCCACTCGGAGCCAATGGTTCATGGCGCGATAATTTATCTGGGTTCATCAATGTGATAAATAATTAACGACTTTTCACGTTATTTTTTTCAGTTCCCGTTTTAGGCCATAACTCTTTACATATATATGTATATATATATATATATATTTTTTTTTACAAACAAGAATAACACTGCCAGATAAAGTTGTTGCGAACTCATAGATTTCGCTAATAAATGAGACTCAGTTCACCATCACTACGTGTCGCAGCGTTGACGACTTGGTGACTGGGGGAGGGGAGCTGCGAGGTGCTGACTCCCGCAGCCCTGACCGCTAAACTATACTGGGGGTCATCAGAAGAGGGATCTGCTGACACCGGTGGGCGCCGCCGTAGCACTGGCGGCAGCCCCACTGACCCCCGCCTCACATTATTCTCTCACCCACACAAACTCGTTATAGTGGTTCCATCGGTCTTCCTCGTTGTCCATGCCGGGCTTCTTGTCCACCATGATGCCGCCCGCCGTGCTGGTGCCACAGGAGCCGCAGCACTTGTAGCCGGCCAGCACCAGCATGTCGAAGGCTTGCTCGAGGAAGGTGTGCTTCAAGAAGAACCGAGCCGTGTAGCGGTCCACAGCACCGCGGTCGGGATCACGAGATTCGTTCAGTGTCTCACCAAATACTTCACGGCAGAGCGTCACTCGACCACACACCAGGATTCGGCTAAGTTTACGGAACTTAACGTCAGCCAGTCCGTCACGACCGAAGGCGAAAGTCCCGCGATAACTAACTGTGATGGTCCCGACGGAGGTCCGAACCGAATACGCCGGGTCGACTGGGCTTAGCGACTTCGGAAGCGTGAGGGAGTCCAGCATCTCTTGCAGCTGGAAGAACTCAGCCTCCTTCTTCAGTCTCTCCCGCTCGCTGAAGTTCTCTGGCAGCACAAGTTTTTGGTTCCTCAGGAAGTCCAGAATATATCTGAAGAGAACTCCGTCACGATCAATGAAGAACTTGCCTTTGGAATCTCGTAGCACCGGAGTCTTGGACTTGCCACAGAACATTTGGCCGAGGAGGCTGTCTTGAATGCGTTGGAGAGTGGTGAGGGCGGTGGTGTAGAACACGCCCCCCACGTTCAGCTCCACGATGGGCGGGAACACCTGCACGATGGCGTTCAAGTTCTGTCCAGCCTGCTGCTCCAAGGGGGCCTGTCCGCTGTTGGACGAGGCCGAGGAGGAGGAACTGTTCGTAGCAGCGCCGTTGGTGGCCATGGTGACTGGCGGAGACGGAGCGGGAGGTGCGGAGCGAGTGGTGGCCGCCGCGAGAGTGAGGCGGCCAGTCAATACCCGACACCACCACCCACCCCGCGCACACCTACACGCACGCACTAACAAACGTACACACACACACACACACACACACACACACACACACACACACTCACATATACCACAAGAGTTCTCACATGTCTTAATAAGCAGAGGTTATTGCTACTGAAAGAAGCCTGTGGGAGCCACCTGAAGCAACAATCCCAGCAACACAGCCCTCCGCGGCGCCCACGTGGCCTCTCGCAACACTCCATCTGAATAAACACAAGAAAGTGATGCTCGCAGGA
Organism: Eriocheir sinensis; assembly: GCF_024679095.1. Lineage (NCBI taxonomy): Eukaryota > Metazoa > Arthropoda > Malacostraca > Decapoda > Varunidae > Eriocheir > Eriocheir sinensis. Next base: position 14,349,823 of record NC_066548.1, read on the forward strand.
CCCCCACGGCTACTGTTACTTCCACTGCTTCTCTTTACCATTTACTCATTACCATTCGAATCGCTAAATCACACACATTCGCTCCCATAATCAGTCGCTGACCATATAAGAACATAAGAACATAAGAACGCAGGAGTCTGCAAGAGGCCGGTAGGCCTGTACGAGGCAGCTCCTTTGACCCTAAGCTCCCGTGTATCTAACCCCACCTAATATCGCTGTCATAGTTTATCCTGGTCTATTTTGAATGTGACATTGTGTTGGCACTCACACCACTGACGCTAAGCCTATTCCCACCATCCACCACCTATTACCCTAACTTTTTTTTGCCTTCCCTGTTGAATCTGAATTTATCAGATTTAAGCCGTTACTTCGTGTTACTGTGTTTCTCTTACCAAAACCTTATATGAATGTCTCCCTTATTACCTTCCCTTATCCATTTATAAAACTCGATCATGTCTCCGCACCCTTCGCCTTTCTAGAGAATGCAAAGTTTAACTGTTTTAGTCTTTTCTTGTATGGCTTCTCAACTCAACCCTCAATCATCTTAGTACCTGCACCGATTCCCCAACATTTTGATATCCATTCTAACATTTAGTAATAGAACTGTGAATTAGTCAAGATGAGGGTCTAACTAATGCTAAATGAAGTTTAAGGAAGACTTCAGAGCTTCTATTTGCTTACAACTCATAGAAATAAATCCAGTACCCTTCCTATTAGCTCGATTTCTAGCTGGAATGCATGTGCCCTTGGAAATCCAAGGCTCCTCAAGACTACCCCCTCTCGCCTCCAGACACCCAGACCTACTTCATTTAGCTTCCCAGTTATGTGAGGGGTGAGGTTCCTACCTACCTACCAATACTGCTTGTACTGCTTCCTCCATCTGCCATTTTATCCACTCGATCCTTATAATCTGTTGAGTTGTTCCTGGAGAATACTACTACTAGAGTCCTGATCCAACAATTACTCTACCGATCTCTTTATCATCATCTGCAACTTTGCTACTATCTCCTGTGTCCTAAGTCGACGATATAATATATAAACAAAAGTGGACCTAATACCGAACTCCCGGACCTCGTAACCCCCCCCCAACACATCCCCAGTCAGATCTTTTACCATTGATGCTTCCTTTCTTGCTTTGCATTAAGGTGACCTTGTTAAAACTTTAAACTTTACTCAATGAGCCTGTCAATCTGCTTTCATCCTGTATCTACCACTACTACTTCCACTACTACACCTACTACTGTTACATCTACTGCTTCTCCTTCTGTTTCAATAATTTCCTCACGATCCATAACCATTCGCATCGCCAAATCACACACACTCGATTCCTTTATCCGACGCTGGCCGTATCAAAATTAATCTCCCTTGAAAGTCACGAGCGAGTGGCGGCGAAAAATGATAATGGCAATATATTAAGCACATCCGTAAGTCAGCGACCGTAAAATGCCCATAAAAAAAAGGTGAGAGAGAGAGAGAGAGAGAGAGAGAGAGAGAAACTTACCACAATGAAAGAGATACAACTAGGCCACATATGATTATCGTGTGTGTACGTATGTATGTATGTATGTGTGTGTGTGTGTGTGTGTGTGTGTGTGTGTGTGTGTTAAGTAGGTCGGTCGGCAGGTAGGTGGGTAAGTAGGCAGGTAGGTAGGAAAGCAGGTACGGAGCTCAGTGGGCAGGCAGGTAGACAGGCGATTTGAAGGGGGGTAGGTAGGTAGGTAGGCAGGAAGATAGGTAGACACGTAGGGAAAAACTATACATCACTTTTTCGGAGGCTAGCTTGAAGGGGACACCGTACAGCAAGTGGCCGAAACTTTGTCTGAAAATAATAGTATCACAGAGAAGTTTGTTAGGAGAGGAGAAGGAAGCGAGGAGGAGGAGGAGGACGAGGAGGAGGATGAGGAGAGGCAATGGAGGGAGGGAAAAGGGAGGGAAGAAGTTATAGTGATGAATGAAGTGAGGGATAGATAGAGAGCTCCATTTGTTTCTGTACCTTCATCTCTCTCTCTCTCTCTCTCTCTCTCTCTCTCTCTCTCTCTCTCTCTCTCTCTCTCTCTCTCTCTCTCTCTCTCTCTCTCTCTCTCTCTCTCTCTCTCTCTCTCTCTCTCTCTCTCTCTCTCTCTCTCTCTCTCTCTCTCTCTCTCTCTCTCTCTCTCTCTCTCTCTCTCTCTCTCTCTCTCTCTCTCTCTCTCTCTCTCTCTCTCTCTCTCTCTCTCTCTCTCACATACAAGCAAAAAGGAGCAAACGGAAAAACAGTAACCACACTTTTCCTGGTGACTTTCCTTGGCCAGAGTTTGGTTCCCTTGAGGCGGCGTTAGGCAAATAAATACATTGGATTACCTGGTTCTGTTGGACTCCATGTGAACTGCCCATCCTCTTCCCCGTTCTCTTCTCCCCTTCCCCTCTCTCCTTCTCTCTCCATCTTTTTTTCTCCCTTCTCTTTCATCTCTTCCTCGTCTTCCTTTCTTTCTCTCTTTCCTCTCTCTCCTGTACCCATTATTCCTCACTTTTTTTCTCTCTCTCTCTCTCCATCTCTTCTTCATCTTCCATTATCTTCTCTCTCTCATTCCTTTCTTAGTTAACTCTATTTTCCATCCCTCCCATTCTATCTCCTTGCCCTCAAGCTCCCTTTCATTCCCTCCTCCATCATCCTTTTCTGTTCTCCTTAATCTCTTCTTCGTTGCCTCGCCTTCGTTATTCTCTACATTCCTCACTTCCTCATTCACTATCTCCCTCTTCCAATTACTCCCTACCGCCTGTCTTTCCTTTCTGTCTTTCCTTTCCTTACTTCAATATCCCCATCCTTGAAGTTCCCGTTAACCATTTCCTTCCTTCCTTAATCAGTTTGTCTTCCCTTCCCTTTTCCTTCTCTCAACTTAAAGCTTCCATCTCTCTTTTCATTCCCCTTTCCAGCTTTTCATATTGACGCTACCCATTCAAACCTTTCCTTTTCACTCGTCCTACCCTATTTTTCCCTGTTTTTCCTACTTCCTAACATCCCAATCACCCTTATCTGCCTCTCCTTTTACTTATACTCTCATCTGTTCCTTTTCGGGCCAGCTAACCTTATCTTCCAATTTAGCTGTATGGCCAGGTACATTTCCCTTCCCCCTTCCCTTTCCTGCTGCTCTCTTATCTTCCTTATGAGTCCATGTAGCCTTCCTTCACCTCCCTCCTTCCACTCTCTTCTCCCACTCTTTTTCCCGTCTCTCATTCATGCCATTCGTCCCCTTGCTGGCCATTTTACCTTTGTCATTTTTCGTATTCCATGGAACAGTCTTTCAACCTTTTTTTGGCTGTTCTATTTTAGGTTCTTTGTCCTACCCTCCTCCTCCTCCTCCTCCTTTCCCCCTCCTCCTGTTACCTCTACATACATCTCTCCTCCATCTCCTGTTCATACGATGTTTTCCATTTCTTTTTTGTCTCCGTTTTCTCCATCTCTTTCACTTCCTTTTTGTCTCCCTTCCTTCATCACCTGTATGCTTTCCAATCTTTTACCATTCTCTCTCTCTCTCTCTCTCTCTCTCTCTCTCTCTCTCTCTCTCTCTCTCTCTCTCTCTCTCTCTCTCTCTCTCTCTCTCTCTCTCTCTCTCTCTCTCTCTCTCTCTCTCTCTCTCTCTCTCTCTCTCTCTCTCTCTCTCTCTCTCTCTCTCTCTCTCTCTCTCGCTTTGGTTTCCTTCCTTCCTTCTATTTCCACACAGTTTTCCTTTCCTGAATCTCTTATCTTCTTTTCTCCAACTTCCACTTTCGCTCCCACTTTCCTCTCCTTCCTCTGCAAACTCCTTCCCCTCCTTATCTTCCTCTTTGGTGTCGTTTCCTCTCTCCCTGTTCACACTTTCCTTTCTCCACTCATCTTTCGTTTTCTTTTATATTCCTTCCTTTCCTCCTCCTCCTTCTCCCTCTCCTCCTCCTGTTCTATTTCCTCTACCTTGCTCAATATTCCTTCCTCAACCTCTCCCTCCCCGCTGTCTCCTCTCCTCCTATTACTTCCTCCCTCCTCACTTCTCATGGATTCTCTCACGTGCTGTCTTCCTCTCCCTCTCTGTTTCCTTTCTCTTCCTCCTCCAGCTTCCATTACCTGCTGAGTCTCATCTCTTGGGGGAAAGCACAGCATCAGCGGATCCTGAAGGTCGCTTCCGTCATGCCTACTTCCTGTTTCTGCTTTTGGTCGTGTTGTTGCTGGTGGTGCTAAGACCCTTGAATTGAGTTGGTGTCTATATGTGTGTGTGTGTGTGTGTGTGGGGGGGGGGGGGGGGGGGATAACTGTGCATAGGTGTGGGTGTGTGTGTGTGTGTGTGTGTGTGTGTGTGTGTGTGTGTGTGTGTCATCATAGTTTTTTTTTCAGGTGAGTATTTATTTTCAGACGAGGTGTGTATCCCCCCTATGCCTGTGGATAATTAATTAAGGTAATGATTCAAATATTTTTCCACATTAACCTTTTCATAACAAAAGTTTGAGGCTCTGCATGGCATGATAAAAAAAACCGCACATGCAAAATAACATCTCACTTAGGTAAGGAAAAAAAAACCACGAAACGAATTTTTTCAAACTATATCAGCATGTTAAAAAGAGGTTACAAAAGGCTGGTCTAATAAAAAATACTCCCGCCCAGGAAAGGCTCAACGTGTCACCCCAGCGAGGGCCGGCCGAAGGGAGCAGTGCCGCGACCCTGGAGGTGCACCTTTATGACACCACCGCCACGAGGAGGCTGAGGAGGCGCTGAGCTGAGGCAACGGCGACCTATGGATACAGGGCGGTAAAACTCTGAAGCTCATGACGTGACGAGTACACTTATAGCAAACTTCGGGCAGGAGCATGTAAACGTAGGGAAAACAGCAAGGAAAGAAGGGAACTAGAAAAGACAGATGTTCTCGTACAGTTGTCAAATGGCAACCACCTTAGCACCTGTTGTCTTCAATGGTGGTAGGAGTTATATAACGTCAGATACTGTATTATGGAGCTATGGTGCGCTAAGTTGTTTCAAACCCAACATTCTGTAGCCACTGGTACCGAGCTAACCGATGCATCTCTACATCTACAAGTTTCTCTCATATGCTATTCCATCGATCTGTGTGTGTCAGATACTTTCTTTGGTGGATGTGCGTACACCTAACCTAAATTTTTGACCACATACATATACACGAAGGAAAAGCCAGACTAAAAATCACTCACAACCTAAATATTTGGTCTTGTACAAATGGACTGAAAACTTTATCAGTTCTGTACACACAAATTCAAAGTTTTATGTAATGAAAACGTGAAAATTCGAAGGGTACACATGTCCATAAAAGCTTCATGAGAGCGAGACGGAAAGCTGGAAGGGGAGAGGAGAGGGAAGGAACGGTGGAGGAAGCGGAGGAGGAGGAGGAGGAGGAGAAGGAGGAAAGGAAATATGTGGAAAGAAGAACGAGGAAAGAAAAAAAAAAGAAAGAGGGGAAGGGATATGAGGAAGGTAGATGATTGAGGAGTAGCAGGAGGCAGAGGATATAGAAGAGGAAAAGAATGAGGAGGAGGAAGAACAGGAGGAGGGCGAGGAAGAGGAGAGGGACACTATTAGGGGCAGGAATTGTAACAGGAGGAGGAGGAGGAAGAGAGCAGGAGCAGGAGAAGGGAAGGAAAGTGGGGAAGATAGACGATAAATTAATTCAAACCCATCTCTCATAATTACAATGTTGGAAAAAAAACAATACTCACGAGCCAGCCGTTACAAAGGCAGATCTCCGCAGTGTACAGTTTACAGTCAATCTACTCAGTCACCTAAAAAGACCTAATCGAAAAGGTTCTGGTGCAAGTAAGCGGGGCCTTCACAAAGAGCTGTTTCATGTTGCTACGAGCCTTCTGCACCATGAACAGTAGACACACTCCCACGAGAACTTGGAAGATATAGATTTAAATGTTACTCAGGCGCTTACGTAGACCTATTTGGAAGGCCCTCGTGCAACTTAATCAGCCTTTCACATTGGAAAGTTTCATGAGCCAATATTGGTAGGAATTTCAAGTCTTCTGCACGATGAACAGTAAATACACTCCCGCCTACACCGCGACTCTGGAAGATATATTCGTAACGAGAACCTGAAACGCCTGGAAATATGTGCCCAAATTATAATCTATATTTCCACTTTATCCGCCAACCGATGAACATGTGGTACCTTCGTTGGGTCTGTAGGTTTATGAACATCGTATTTCGCTCTGAGCCTTGAATTCCTTCCCATACTCTACAAGAAACACAAACTGAAAACACGCCGGACACAGCACATCATCGCGCCACAACCCTTCCTTGCGTCCCCGCGAGTCACGGATCCGCCAGTCTACAAGCCCGCCGACGCCCCGAGTTCGTGACCAGAGA
>NC_066548.1:14361168-14368668 GCF_024679095.1 Eriocheir sinensis
ACAACAGGAAGTACACGACTCCAGGCTGGAGGCTGCAGAACGCTTAACCTCAGACCTTGCCATCATTTCCGATTGGGGCAGAAGGAACCTTATGTCCTTCAATGCCTCAAAAACTCAATTTCTCCACCTATCAACTCGACACAATCTTCCAAACACCTATCCCCTATTCTTCGACAACACTCAGCTGTCACCTTCTTCAACACTAAACATCCTCGGTCTATCCTTAACTCAAAATCTCAACTGGAAACTTCATATCTCCTCTCTAGCTAAATCAGCTTCCTCGAGGTTGGGCGTTCTGTATCATCTCCGCCAGTTCTTCTCCCCCGCGCAGTTGCTATCCATATACAGGGGCCTTGTCCGCCCTCGTATGGAGTATGCATCTCACGTGTTGGGAGGGCTCCACCCGCACAGCTCTTCTGGACAGAGTGGAGGCTAAAGCTCTTCGTCTCATCAGCTCTCCTCCTCCTACTGATAGTCTTCTACATCTTAAAATCCGCCGCGATGTTGCCTCTCTTTCTATCTTCTATCGATATTTCCACGCTGACTGCTCTTCTGAACATGCTAACTGCATGCCTACCCCCCCTCCCGCGGCCCCGCTGCACACGACTTTCTACTCATGCTCATCCCTCACGCTGGTAAACTCTGGAACAGTCTTTCTTCATCTGTATTTCCTCCTGCCTACGACTTGAACTCTTTCAAGAGGAGGGTATCAGGACACCTCTCCTCCCGAATTTGACCTTGCTTTTGGGCACCTCTTCTGATTCTTTTATGGGAGCAGCGATTAGCGGGCTTTTTTTATTATTGTTTTTTCTGTGCCCTTGAGCTGCCTCCTTTGTTGTGAAAAAAAAAAAGACTCCCGCAGCAGCCGCGTCACCGCCCTGTCATCACGCCTCTCAGAGTTTACAGTGTGGCTCGAGGGTCAGGAAGAGGCGGAACACGGCGAGAATTAACTAATTTTGGGACATTGTTCTGCTCGGTAACAAGACTATAATTATTGTCTGTTGCTCACTAGAGGATGAGTACCTTGAGGAGAAGGATGATGATGAAGGAAAACAGGTGGAGGAATAGGAGGAGGATTAAGATGAAGAAGACATCGTCGACGACGACGACGAGGTGGTGACGATGATAATACTAATGATAATTAAAATAAAAATAATAACAACAACAACAACAACAACAACAACAATAATAATAATAATAATAATAATAATAATAATAATAATAATAATAATAATAATAATAATAATAATAATAATAATAATAATAATAATAATAATAATAATAATAATAATAATAATAATAATAATAATAATAATAATAATAATAATAATAATAATAATAATAATAATAATAATAATAATAATAATAATAATAATAATAATAATAATAATAATAATAATAATAATAATAATAATAATAATAATAATAATAATAATAATAATAATAATAATAATAATAATAATAATAATAATAATAATAATAATAATAATAATAATAATAATAATAATAATAATAATAATAATAATAATAATAATAATAATAATAATAATAATAATAATAATAATAATAATAATAATAATAATAATAATAATAATAATAATAATAATAATAATAATAATAATAATAATAATAATAATAATAATAATAATAATAATAATAATAATAATAATAATAATAATAAGAAGAAGAAGAAGAAGAAGAAGAAGAAAAGGAAGAAAAAGAGGAGGAAGACAAAATGAAGCAAACAAAAACAAAAAACCGGGAATGAAAAAAAAAAACACACACAAAAAAATAAGGAAAAAGAATCCTGGTCAACGAGATACAGGAGCTGCGAAACTTTCCTCCGTCTGGTTCCTGAAGAGAGAGACAGAGAACAAGACTGCCACTCGAGGGAGCCTCTTCAAGGTAACTTTTGGACCAGGGACCCGGCGACTTGTGTTCCCCTCTCAGGCAGTACACCCACAACCCCTCTTTTTCGTGGTCACAAGACACAAAATTCATTAGGACTACCTTCACAAGATATTCAGTCAACTCAGAATTCAACTACCTTTGTTTTTCTATAGCAGGGGTCCTCAAAGAGCGGATCGTGACTGACTTCTAACAGAGACACACCTCTGGCTGAGTCGTCAAAGTAACGGCCTCGTGTTCAGGAGGGACGGACGCATTCAATCCCGCCTCTGTGCCACTAAGCTGGGATTTTCAGCCGCCCAAAAAACTAAAAACACTCGACCCACACCGATCACCAGACCACCCTAGATCAGAGGGATCTAGATTCTAGATGAGCTCTGGGAGGGCAGCATGAGCCCATGAGCCAATGGCTGAGCCCATAACCACTCGCCTGAGCCAGAACGAAGGCCAGGACCATCAGGAAGACCGGGACCGGAAAGAGGACCGACCATCACCATCAGGATCCAAGAAGCCAAGAAGTAAAAAAGCGCAATAAAAAAAAACAAACATATGACTTGATACAGGATGATAAGAGACAATCACATATTTATTAATACAATCAAATATCTTTAGAATGAGTCGTAAGTGAATCGTTAAGTATAATAATAAGAGGAGGAAGAAGAAAAAAAAAAGCAAAATGAAGCATACGACAAACCAAACTGGGAATGAAAAAAACAAAAAAAACAAAGAAAAGGAAACCTGGCCAACGAGAGGCACGAGGTGTAGGCCTACGTAACTTTCCTCCTCCAGGGCCGCAGAAAGAAAACATTGAAGAACACTGCCTTAGAAGACTGATACCCAGTTTGTGCCTACATACCCCGAGTCACATTTATTACGACTGGTTCACCACCAAAACGCAATCAATTACATCGTTAACCTGGTAGCTGCAGGGATCATGTTTCTTAAAGGCTCCTCTAAGCGAGAAAAATGAGAAAAAATCATCACTCACGCAAACCATTTCATAATATATATCAACGCATTTGTGATCAGTTTATGCATCGTCTATTTTGGGGGGTTTATATCGTGGCAAAAATGTGTCCCGTCGCTGGTACACGGTAAAGCCACAAATTTGGCCCGTCGCTGATACCGGGTTAAAAAACAATACATTATGATCGAATGAGGATTGATCTGTGTTGTGGTTGGAGTTACAAGTCACACATTTTCTGCACGAGTACTGAGCAAAAATATAAAACTAATGTGCACAAGAGATGTGGAATACAATAAATTATTATCCCTACAGAAGGCTCATCGACTTTGTGCATGGCGGTATAAATCATAAACATCCGTCCTTCGAGAGATTCTATAAAGGAGTGCGCCGAGGGGCATACACGGAAACAAGAGATGAGGGTTTCTCGAGGGCTGATGCACTTTGTCCCTCACACACCTCTTTGCTTTCAAGAAACTCTCCGGACGAAATTGCTGAGGAAAGATGGAACATACGACCAGCTGCCACGGACCTGTGAGTAATGACATTGGCCTGAGGAGGAAGGGAGAAATGACGGGAAACGCCTTAATCTTCCTTCTTTTTGACATATTAGTGACGCCGGGCGATTAGGCGTCACTCACACATGAACTTAACCGAGAGCAGCTACAATTTCCTCGTATGTGTTATCACGAGGAAAACCTAATGCTATACAGGCACCTAACTCCGTGGCCTTGAGGAGTCTGAGCCAAGTACTCCCGCCACGTCTATTACCGTCACTATATAGGGAGAAGGAACGGTGGAGGGAGCGAGGGAGGAAGGCAGGGAGGAAGCGAGGTAGGAAGGGACGAAGGGTGGGAGAAGGGGAGAGTTTAGATAACGGCAATTAATCTCTCGACAGCTTTCTCCTCAGTGTGTGTGTGTGTGTGTGTGTGTGTGTGTGTGTGTGTGTGTGTGTGTGTACGCACATGAATTAGCAGGATTTAGACGGCTATGCAGCTCTAATCTTGTCATTGCTTCGCTGGCTTCATTCTTTGGATTCTATCTCCTTAAAATATTTTTCCTTCATTTCTTCCTACCTATCTTTCATCCTTACTTCTAAAATTTCTTCCTTCTTTCTTTTCATCGTTCATTCTTTTCTCACTCTCTCCCTCCATTTCTCTCTTCCTTTTCTCTTTATTTTATTTACTTTTTTCCTTCATTTCCATTTGCTTTGCTTAGCTCCTCCTATCATTCCATCTATCTTTACTTTCTACCTTCCTTTCTTCCATCCTTTTTCCTACTCTTCTTCTTTCATTCCTTCTTTCCTCCCTTCTATGCATTACCGAACGAGGAATGTTTCACCAGGTACAATATTCAGTCCGTCTTATCCAGCTCAGACACGGCACTGACTCAAAACTCAATAGATCAGCGAGAACTCCTGCAGGATAAGAGAGATGTCGTAGCATAAGATAGAGACATTGCCGTGCTGCTTACAAGATCACCCGTTCCTTTCTCCAATCACTAAGTCAATCGTCCTCCAATTCTCCTTCCTTCATTTGTTCAGCCGCTCTTTTCCTTCATATTCATTGCTTACTCATTCACTCACTCGCTAAATAAGGCCTATATCCATTTTCCAATTCTTCATTCGTCTATTCCTTCTCTCCCTTCCTCCTGTACTCACTCCTTCAGTCACTCTCTCACTCACTCACTAATTCTATCCCTCACTCCCTTTCCCAGTAACTCATTAACCCACCACTCACTCACATGTTGCTTCTTTCCACTCTTACCAGTCACTCACTTCATACCTTCTTCACTCATTCACTCACTCGTCTACTTTCTATTTCACTCACATCTTCCGTGCTTCTTTCTTCCCTCTTTCTCACGCAACCAACCACAAGCACTTTCTCACTAACTTGTTCCTCCTCCTCCTCCTCCTCCTCCTCCTCCTCCTCCTCCTCTTCCTCCTCCTTTTCCTCCTCCTCCTGAGAACGTGACTCTGGAGTGTAAACTATTGAAAAGAACTTGTTTGTGTTCCTTTGCCGCGCCTCCAAAACAGTCACAGTCGTACATACAAAAGAGGCAGCCGACACACACACACACACACACACACACGCATCTACAGGAAATGAAAAAGAAACATCGACGTGTGTGTGATAAAACAGAAAGAAAAGGGATGAAAAGAAAACAGGATTGAATGATTTCTTTACTACATTGATTTCTTTCATGTGTTTTACTAACTATTTTTTCGTTTTTTTTCGGTAATGTTACGTAAAAAATATCATTGCTCTCATGTATTCCATCTTACTCAATATTGTCTCTCTATCTATCTGTATGGCTGTCAGTATGAATGAATGTGTTTCCTTGTCTGTCTGTCTGTATATCCATCTCTCTATCTGGCTGTGTATGTCTGTCTGTCACCCTATTTGTCTGTGTCTGTGTCTATCTCTCTGTCTGTCTGTCTGTCTGTCTGTCTCTCTCTCTCTCTCTCTCTCTCTCTCTCTCTCTCTCTCTCTCTCTCTCTCTCTCTCTCTCTCTCTCTCTCTCTCTCTCTCTCTCTCTGTGTGTGTGTGTGTGTGTGTGTGTTTGTGCGCGCGTGTGTGTGTGTGTGTGTCTGCCTCTCTCTCTAGCCCCCTTCATACACACTCAATTTCGCAGTGCAGAAGAACCGAAAAAAAAAGCTCTTTGTCCATTCAGCGCCGCCCGAGACAAGGCACGTCGGGCGCGAGGGATAAATGGTCCTGGCCGGAGAGACGGCGAGCACTCGAGCTACGAAACAGGGTCGGTGTTCTCAGACGCTTCCACTTCTCACATCAACTATTTCCAAAGGCATAAAACGAGATCAGTCGGGTTCTCATGTGTGTTTTGTTAGATTCAGGGTACAAATGAAGGGTCAGACTACTACCAGGGTTATTAAACTGCCTCTGGAAATGCCCCAAGCCCCTACGAAAGCCCTGTCAAATGTGAGTGTGTGAGCGGCGAGCGTGTAAGAATATGGTCCCAGGGCGAGGCGGGGCTACCGAGGACGAACGGGAGTGTGCGAGGAAGTGTGAGTGTGAATGTTGATTGGAGTGATTGGTCCATGACGCTCTTGCTGCTACTGCTGCTGGGGGAAGGCTGCGAGGGAAGGAGGATGAGGACTGAGGAAAGGATGAGAGAAAGAGAAGGAGGAAGAGATAGAGGAGAAAGAGGAGAGGAAGAAGAGGAGAGTAGGATATGGAGGAAAAGATGAAGGGACAGTGAAGGAAATAGATACCGGGTTATGTTTAATTAAGAGAAAGAGACATCCATAAACACACACACACACACACACACACACATATCTAATATATCTTCTTGAGCTTATGGTGGACCGCTAGTACTTTTTCTCTTTTTCCTCCTCCTCCTCCTCCTCCTCTTCCTCCTTCTCCTTCTCCTCTTCCTCCTCCTCCTCCTCCTCCTCCTTCTCCTCCTCCTCCCTGAAATATATATGTGAGCAGTCTGCCGCCGAGCAACGGTTAGCAATAAACAATAAATGACATAAACACGACTCTGGCGAGATGGAGACGCAAGAGGAGGGATCACGGAGGAGGAGGAGGAGGAGGAGGAGGAGGAGGAGGAGAAGGAGGAGGGCGATGATGGTTAGGAAAAGAAAGACAAATATGAACGTGAAATAGAGGAGGACAAGGTGAAGGAGGAGGGACAGGAGGCGAAGGAGCGTAAAGAAGGAGGAGAAAAGCGAGCGAAGAGAATGCACAAGATGGAGGCTTTGGTGGGGAGATGGAGAGATTTTGTCCATGTGATAAACAACGGAGAATACCACAGATGCGCAACACCACGCCACTTGCCACCACAGAAGACACACACACAACACACACACCTACATCACACTGTCAGCAGCTCCACACAGCATCACACAACAGCACTTACCCCACAGCACACTACATACGGATCACACAGCAAAGGCAATCCGATTACTTTCTACAACACGGACGACGAATAGGGACAAATGAATGTGATCTGTGCTCGGCGAGAAAGCCTATACCCTGAATTGTGTTGCTCTGCCCTGATCGACTATTTTTTCGTCTCTCTCTTGCTGTAGTGTAAGTGTTGAAAAGGAGTGAGATATGGTGTGGTTATGTTGGGTTAGGTCGGGTTTGTTTGGGTTTACTTGGGTTTGGTTTACATTGGTTTGGTTAGGTTGAGTTGGATTGGATTCTGTTAGGTTTGGCTAGGTTTGGTTATGTTAGGTTTGGTTATGTTTGATTATGTTAGGTTTGGTTAGGTTTGGTTATGTTAGGTTTGGCTAGGTTTGGTTAGGTTAGGTTTGGTTAGGTTTGGGTGGGGTTGAGTTGGACTAGGTTGAGTGTGGTTGCATTTGGTTATGGTGAGTTGATTACGTTTGGTTATGATAGGTTTGGTTCTGACTGGGTTAGGTTGAGTTGGGTTGCATTTAGTTAGGTTTGGTTTGGATAAGTTTGGTTCTGGTAGGGTTAAATTGAGTTCAGTTGCATTTGTTTAGGATTGACTGGTTGAGTTAGATTAGCTTTGGGTTGGGTTGGATTAGACTTGGTTAGTTTTGATAAGGTTATTTAAACTTGGTGTCGTTATTTTTGTCTGTATGTTGGGCGACGTGTTTCGGTTTCGGTTTCGTTGTGTTAGGTATGGGTGGA
>NC_066548.1:14373668-14421168 GCF_024679095.1 Eriocheir sinensis
ATGATAATGATGATGATGATGAGGAGGAGGAAGAAGACGGAGAACATTGGGGGGAAAAGCAAGAGGAAGAAAATTAGGAAAGAAACATTCGAATTTAGGAGGTACCAATAAAGTCTAGACGGAGGGGAGGAGGAGGAGGAGGAAGAGGAGGAGGAGGAGGAGGAGGAGGAGGAGGAAGAGGAGGAGGAGGAGGAGGGGGAGGAGGAGGAGGAGGAGGAGGAGGAGGAGGAGGAAGAGGAGGAGGAGGAGGAGGAGGAGGAGGAGGAGGAGGAGGAGGAGGAGGAGGAGGAGGAGGAGGAGGAGGAGGAGGAGGAGGAGGAGGAGGAGGAGGAGGAGGGGTTAAATGAGGTGGGAGAAGGGAGAAGGAAATAAAAATGAGAACCAAAAAAGGAAGAAAAAAATAGGAAAATGAGATTCGCATACTGAAGGCACTTACTAAAAGTCAGTTGACTTCTATAAAGGTTACCTGCACAGGAGGAGGGGAGAAAAATAGTATGAGGGTACATGGAAACATGGAAAGAAAGATAAGGTTAATCCCAGTAGCCAACAACGACGCTGCTTGCTTAGATAATAAAATATATTCGTCAGGCTTTTCAGTGACCTGCAGAACATGTTGATTATAGCACAGCCAAGCATGAAAACATTCATGATATTCCCGTGGCAACGAGGTAACGGTCAATGCAGTTTTCGAAGTAGTTGATCGGCGGAGGAAGAGGAGAAGAAGGAAGGGAAAAGGGACTTATAGGAATATGAAAAATCAAAATATACCGAGAACCATCACCACGACGAATAGAACGATGAAGATAAAAAAACAGCAGTTAAGATCACACATTTATATGCCTTGATGAACAAGTTCAAGGGAAAAAGAGAATGGGCAAAAGGCTATAGCGAAAAAGTGGATAAAAAGAAATCTAGACTACACTGTGAGGGAATGAAAAGGAAGAAGCGTGAATTAAAGCAGTTAAATGAAAAAAATAAGCCACATGGTGGTCATTTAACTTTAATTCGTGTGATTATGAACGCTTTACTTAGGGAGGCGGTGGCTGAGTGATCAGCGTGATGGCACGGCGTTCAGGAAAACGCAGGTTCGCGTCCCTCCCGCCGCGACAAACAAGCTGGCAATTTTTCAGTCGTCGCCGATTGGCCTAAGACTATCCATATGCTGTCCTGAAGACCACCTATCAACCCTGACTTTATATTCTCTCGAAAAGAGGATCAAAGATGAGTTCCGAGGGGCAGCATATTCCATTCAGAATGGCACCACTACAAACACTTGCCTGCACCATAACGGGTTGGGTCTGACCACCAGGCCTAACCAAGAAAGCCTACCAGCGCCAAAGGCCAAAACGTAAAAAAAAAAAAAGAAAAATTGCCGCCAGAGTTATTCCTCTCTCTCTCTCTCTCTCTCTCTCTCTCTCTCTCTCTCTCTCTCTCTCTCTCTCTCTCTCTCTCTCTCTCTCTCTCTCTCTCTCTCTCTCTCTCTCTCTCTCTCTCTCTCTCTCTCTCTCTCTCTCTCTCTCTCTCTCTCTCTCTCTCTCTCTCTCTCTCTCTCTCTCTCTCTCTCTCTCTCTCTCAATATTAATACGTATTACTCACGGCTGCTCATAAAAGAACTCTACGGATGGAGCATGATATATTTCACTATCTACTGTTGTTTTGTCCTCTATCTATTTGTCTGTCTATCTATATATCTCGAGCTATTTATCTTTTTTTCTATCTATTCTAGCTATATTTCTCTTTCATCTCGTTATCTCTCTCTCTCTCTCTCTCTCTCTCTCTCTCTCTCTCTCTCTCTCTCTCTCTCTCTCTCTCTCTCTCTCTCTCTCTCTCTCTCTCTCTCTCTCTCTCTCTCTCTCTCTCTCTCTCTCTCTCTCTCTCTCTCTCTCTCTCTCTCTCTCTCTCTCTCTCTCTCTCTCTCTCTCTCTCTCTCTCTCTCTCTCTCCCTCTCTCTCTCTCTCTCGTTTCAAATTATGCATCAGTTGGTATTTTCTTGATATGATATGAATCTTCTCCCTTCTTCTTCTTCTTCTTCTTCTTCTTCTTCTTCTTCTTCTTTTTTTTCTTCTTCTTCTTCTTTTTCTTTTTCTTTTTCTTCTTCTTCTTTTTCTTCTTCTTCTTCTTCTTCTTCTTCTTCTTCTTCTTCTTCTTCTTCTCCTTCTTGTAATACAACCTCCTCTTCTTACTCCTCCTTTTCCTGTACAACTTTCTTCTCTTTCTCCCCCTTCTCCTCCTTTTCTTGCCCGTACAAGATCTTCGTCCTCCCCTTATTTCTGCCTTTACATTGTTCTCCTCCTTCCTGTTCTCGATTTACTCGTCCTCGTTTTCCTCCTCGTTCTCGTCCTTCGTTCTCTTCCTTCTCCCCCTCCAACTCCTCCTCCGGCTACTCCTCCTCCCAATCCTACCTGCACTTTTTTTTTTACAACAAAAAAGCCGGCTCAAGGGCATATATATATATATATATATATATATATATATATATATATATATATATATATATATATATATATATATATATATATATATATATATATATATATATATATATATATATATATATGTGTAAAAAAGCCCGCTACTCGCCGCTCCCACAACATAAAATAAAAAAAGAGTAGCCAAAAGAGAGGTCAATTTCGGATGGAGAGGTATCTTGACACACTCTTCTTGAAAGAGAACAAGTCATAGGCAGGAGGAAATACAGACGAAGAAAGACGGTATCAGAGTTTACCAGTGTAAGGGATGAAAAAGTGAAGATGCTGGTTAACTCTTGCATAAGGGGTTTGGACAGTATAGGGGTGGGCCAGAGTGGACAGTCGAGTGCAGCGGGGCCGCGGGAGGAGGGGAGGCATGCAATAAGGAAGTTCAGAAGAGCAGTTAGCGTGAAAATATCGATAGAAGATAGGAGATGCAACTTGGCGGCGGAATTTAAGAGGCAGAAGACTATCAGTAAGAGGAGGAGAGCTGATGAGACGAAGAGCCTTAGACTCCACTCTGTCAAGGAGAGCTGTGTGAGTGGAGCCCCCATACACATGAGATGTATACTCCATACGAGGACGGACAAGGCCCCTGTAAATGGATAACAAATGTGCAGAGGAGAAGAACTGGCGGAGACGGTACAGAACGCCCAGCCTCGAGGAAGCTGATTTAGTATGAGAAGATATATATATATATATTTTTTTTTTACAGCAAAGGAGACAGCTCAAGGGCACAAAAAAGTAAACATTAATAAAAAAAAGCCCGCTACTCGCTGCTCCTAAAAAGAATCCAAAGAGGTGGCCGAAAGATAGGTCAGTTTCGGGAGGAGAGGTGTCCTGATACCCTCCTCTTGAAAGAGTTCAAGTCGTAGGCAGGAGGAAATACAGATGAAGGAAGATTGTTCCAGAGTTTACCAGCATGAGGGATGAAAGAGTGAAGATGCTGGTTAACTCTTGCATAAGGGGTTTGGACAGTATAGGGATGAGCATGAGTAGAAAGTCGAGTGCAGCGGGGCCGAGGAGGGGGGAGCATGCAGTTTAGCAGTTCAGCAAGAGCGAGTGAAATATCGATAGAAGATAGAAAGAGAGGCAACAAATGAAGTTTTCAGTTGAGATTTTGAGTTCAGGATAGACCGATGATGTTTAGTGTTGAAGAAGGTGATAGCTGAGTGTTGTCAAAGAATAGGGGGTAGTTGTTTGGAAGATTGTGTCGAGTGGATAGGTGGAGAAACTGTGTTTTTGAGGCGTTGAAGGACATCAGGTTATTCATGCCCCAATCGGAAATAATAGTAAGGTCTGAGGCTAAGCGTTCTGCCACCTCCAGCCTGGAATCGTTTAGTTTCTGTTGGGTGGGTCTTCTATTAAAAGAAGTTGAGTAATGCAGAATAGAGTCATCGGCGTAAGAATGGATAGGACAGTTCGTTTTGGAAAGATCATCGATGAACAAGAGAAAGAGAGTGGGAGATAGGACAGAGCCCTGTGGGACACCACTGTTAAGAGGTTTAGGGGAAGAACAGTGACCGTCTACCACAGCAGAAATAGAATGGTCAGAAAGGAAACTGGAGATAAAGGTACAGAGAGAAGGATAGAAGCCGTAAAAGGGTAGTTTTGAAAACAAAGATTTGTGCAGACCCTATCAAAGGCTTTAGATATGTCCAGCGCAATAGCAAAGGTTTCACCGAAACGGCTAAGAGAGGATGACTAAGAGTCAGTTAGGAAGGCAAGGAGATCACCAGTAGAGCGCCCCTTGCGGAACCCATACTGGCGATCAGATAAAAGGTCAGACGTGGAAAGGTGTTTTTGAATCTTCCGGTTAAGGATTGATTCAAAAGCTTTAGATAGACGAGAAAGTAAAGCTATAGGACAGTAGTTTGAGGGATTGGAACGGTTACCCTTCTTAGGCACAGGCTGTATGAAGGCGTACTTCCAGCAGGAAGGAAAGGTAGATATTGACAGGCAGAGGCGAAAGAGTTTGGCAGGCACAGTTTTTAAGGAAAATAGGAGGCAATGCATCAGGTCCATACGCCATCTGAGAGTTGAGGCCAGAGAGGGCATAGAAAACATAATTCTTAAGAATCTTAATAAGAGACATAAAGGAGACAGAGAGGAGATGAGTAGGAGGAATATGCCCAGACACCTCCAGAGTGGAGTTGTCACAGAAAGTTTGAGAGACGAGTTCAGCCTTAGAGATAGATGATGCGGCGGTGTTGCCGTCAGGACTAAGGAGAGGAGGGAAAGATGAAGAAGTGAAGTTGGAGATGTTTTTGGCTAGATGCCAGAAGTCCCGGGAAGAATTAGAAAAAGCAAGGTTTTGGCATTTTCTATTAATGAAGGAGTTTTTGGTAGGTCGGAGAATAGATCTGGCACGATTCCGGGCAAAAATGTAAAGATCATGGTTAGCAGGAGTGCGAAGGCTCTGGTACCTTTTGTGAGCTGCCTCTCTATCTTTGACAGCACGAAAACAAGCGTGATTAAACCAAGGCTTTTTTGCATGAGGAGTGGAGAAAGTACTTGGAATATATGCCTCCATTTCAGAGACAATCACCTCTGTGATGCGCTGAGCACACACAGAGAGGTCTTGCTCCTGGAAGCAGTAATCATTCCACGGGAAATCGAAAGAGTACATCCTCAGGTCGTCCCACCGAGCTGAAGCAAAATGCCAGAAGCATTGCCTCTTCGGTAGGTCCAGAGGGCGTACAGGAGCGATAGGACAAGACACAAAAATAAGGTTGTGATCGGAGGAGCCCAACGGAGAGAACAGTTTGACAGAGTAAGCAGAAGGGTTAGAGGTAAGGAAGAGGTCTAGTTTGTTGGGCCGGTCTCCAAGACGGTCGGGAATACGTGAAGGGTGCCGAACCAACTGTTCTAGGTCATTGAGAAGAGCACCACCAGGCTGGTCAGTGATCTCACCTCCTTCCTCCTCCCTGCATGACTTTCACCTCCTCCTCCTCCTCCTCCTCCTCCTCCTCCTCCTCCTCCTCCTCCTCCTCCTCCTCCTCCTCCTCCTCCTCCTCCTCCTCCTCCGTCTCCTCCTCTTTCTCCTCCTCGGTTTCCTCGTCCTCATCTTCGTCCTCGACGTCCTCCTCCTCCTCCTCGGTATGCGGGCGAAGTGTTTTCACCTCAGGAAACAAAACGCCCCTGCCTTGCATAGTCTCAGGTCACCCTTGGGCAAGCTGTAATACCTGATCTGTCTCCCGTGCCAGGGTCATGGTGAAGCCTCTGGGCAGCAGCAGTGGTGGATTGGACTGCAGGCAGAGGATCTCTTTATGAGACAATGGCTGGAGTACCAGGGTCCTAGTGAGCTGGACCGTGCCCTAATTATTAAGGCCTGCGGTGTAGAGGAGTGTGGCGACCTCTACACTAAAAAGACTCCCCGGGAACCACTTGTCGGTGTGACCTCCCCGTCCCTCCCCTCTAACGACGGTACTCCCATCCCTATTCTGCACAGCAGCTGGTTCTTGTTCTTTTCTCATGAAAGAGATGTGTTGTAACCCACAATCCGGGGTCACACAGGGGAGACGACACACTGTTTGTACTAGTAACACTTGACTTAAAATACTGGTACTTTAGGAGTATTTAAAGGAGTTCGTAAATGGGGTGATGAAACGGTGTCGCCTTTCTTATATGTATTTTATTCTACCTTAATACTACTTAATATTACAAAGGGTAAAAATATTGTTTAAACCAGCGACTGGCTTACGAGACTCAATGAGTCTTCAGGTTTTCTTTCACTATTGGTTACTGACGTTAGCACTGGTATAATATTGAGTAAAAACTCACACAATAGAGTATCATAGAAATATAATCCTAAGTAAAACTAAGATAATAGAACACAATAGATATGTTAGATACGCTTTCCTCTATGGTACCACTTCACTTCATACTCACAGTAGCAAAGATGATTGTTCTGCCCATGTTGTCTAGGGAAGGACAACTGGGTGTATAGCACACGAACAGAGTGCTGGCTGATCTGATCCCTAGCCTGAATAAATGCTTCTTATATAGGCATGACATACATACAGACATCACGAGGGTAATACGTCAGGCGTGTGAGTCATACATCAAACTCACACCGAGCTCATACAATAATCTACCTAACCGACATGTGGCTTACACTCGATTTTAATCCTTAGTGTAGCTGTCACGCGGTGACGCAGCTTTGTTTTCATAACATTTTGTTCCGCGGTTGATCGTGTTTTGGCCGCGGTTGATTGTGTTTTGGCCGCGGTTGATTGTGTTTTGGCTTAGAGAGATAAGCGGGTGCGTTAATGGGCAATTGCAATTGTGTATAGGTTGGTAAATGAACAGTGCGTTTGGGGACAATCATGTTGGAGTCCGTGTTGTGCTTTTAGCGGTCGATACCGCTGTTGTCATCGGAAAATATTGCCGGAGAAGATGATGACACTGGAGTGAGTGGTGTCGCAGCCCTCGGGGCACCACATACCCCCCCCGTTAAAATCACGCCACGTCCTCGTGGCACGAAGCGTTCCGCCCGGCGGACGACCATGGAGGGCCAAGACGGGGATGGCGGGATCGTGGGGGAGGAGTCCTGCGAGACGGGACCTGAAGAGACAGAAGAAGGAGACCCCACCGGCTAAGAAGCCGACGCCGTGGAGTAGCAGCCACCCCCACAAAGGGAGGTAGTTGTCGTATGCGGGGACCGGAGAGACGGTTTCCTGGAGCGCGTGAAGTGCTGGAGGAGGTCCAGCGGGGGGCCAGAGACGACCCGGGCGACGGCGGCGGGGAGGGAAGGGGCCAAGGGAGTCTTGGCCAGGAGCGATGAGACCACGTCACGTCCGATGTGGAAGGGGCGCGATGAACCGTCAGCGGGCGTCACCGTCCATAGTAGCAGAGGCAGGGAGGCTGAAGGCGTCGGAGTGGGCTACAGCCCATACTGAGGCTGAGGAGACCCGTCCCGTTGATGGTCTGCCTGTATTTGGAGACCGGGCTGTCCGGGCAGACCATGGTGACCACCTGGGGAGTATCGGTAGCGAAGACCCAGCCCGCAGGAGACGGATGAAGACCGGGGAAGACTCTGAGGAGAGACTTAGAACACAGCGAGAGGGCGTCTGGGCGATCGAGAAGAGCGATCTCGCAGCGCCGGACAGAAGTCGAGTAGACAGGGGCGACAGGGGACATACATAGAGCAGGTGGTGTTTAGTACAGCGGTCCAAGGAGTCTAAGAGCATATAGTGAGTGCGGTCTTCAGAAACCGCAAGGTAAGTGGAAAGCGTGTCGGTGTGCAGAAAATATGGCGTGCCATCAAGATGAAAAGGCAACGCGTCCATTTTAAACACATCGAACACGTCAGAGGATCCCCTTTCATGGGGATTTGTAAGTAGAAGTGAAGTGTTACTGATGAAAGCTTACCTTTAGAAATAACCCTATAGACATCTATATACAATTATAAATATTCATGTTCTGCATTGAAAAGTAAGCCTGTGTAATGGGTGACGCATTGCTGAGCACACGAAATAGTACATCATTTGGAAGGAGGAGAGGGGAAACCTGCGTTTGGGACAGCTGCTGAAGGCCAAGCTTGAGATTCAGAGTATCATGATTCAGGTCACTAAGTGCCAACTGAATGAGAAGGATAGTCTCCAAAATACGCATTTCCCTTCAATTTGCAAGGTTTTAGTGAGAACTGACGGATAATAGCTGAGGCCAAAGCCGAGGCGGACTCTAGACGTGAGATGGCAGAATGAACATGACGGAGGTCCCGAACTGTGGCGTTGAGGACTTCCTGATGGAGGTTAAGTTGACGTCTCTCTTCTGTGGACAGAGTGTAGAGCTGGGAGAGCTTCCCGTGTATCACATCTATTTGGGCCTGAGTGGCCGTACCGAAAAGGAGGTTTGCTACCGAGCCAAGGAAATCCACGGCCCCTCGCTTCTGGCGAGTCCGAAATGGGCTTCCATCTCTACCACTCATAGCCGACAGAAAGCTGTTAAGATCTTTGAATAACTTCTCAAACTCAATGTGAAAAGAGTCTAGAGTGCGCCTGAGTAGACCAACAGTAGGGAACGATTGATTCATATGTTCAATCGACCATGAAACTTCCGCTGTTAGATTTGCCACGTTGATGAGAGGACGTTGGATGTCGTCCGTCTTGATGACGACGGGGACAACATAGTACCGTCCTGTCAACAGCATCTTAAAGACTGGGGAGAAGACGAGGCCGGGACGAATGGGTTGCTCCCGGGAGGGATCAAGGGAAGACAAGGAGGCAACACCCAGGATCTGTAATTATAGGGGCATCAGTTCGTTGGTCGTTGGCGATACTCAAGAGGGCGGTCCATCACATTGGGAGAGAAGGGGTACCGTATTGGAGCGTAATGAGCGACTGACACAGGGCTCTGAAGGAGCTGAGGGAACCAATGAGGGACCTCTGAAGCATCTGAGGAGACAGGAGCCGGTGAGGAGAGCTCGGAAGGAGCTGGAAGGGACAATGGCAGCGGCTCCTCGGGGAATAAGTCATGGGGAGTGGGTCACTTCTACTACTTGATCAGGGAGAGGGTATGCACGCCTGACATTAGGAGAGTCATGGAAGCCAAGAGAGTCCTCGTGAACGACCTGAACATTATTTGTGTGAACTGTCTTGATCTTACCACCTCTAACATGACGCAGTCGTAAGACTACAGGGCTTATTTTTCTAGCACCCTAAAGGTCCATTGAACAAGGGCTGGAGCTTCTTTGGTTCGCCCTTTGTACATACATGCCTTAAGTAGACCCGATCTCCTACTACCACCTGTTTGGGTTTGGATTTCCTAAACATTCTTTCTGACTCCTGCCATCCTATATCTATATTGGTCTGACATAGTTTATAGGTCCTGCGCGACACTAGAAGTAAATGCTTTATAGCTGTCAACATCATAACAAGGTTGGAGTTTATTCTCAAGCACTTCAAAAGGAACATTTGGGTCCCGAGAGAAAAGCAAGAAAATGGTGAATCTTTCAGAACACGATGGTAGGCAGTGTTGTAGGCGTGTGTTGCAACCGGAAGCATTTGGTCCCAGATACCGCGATTGTCCTCGCACAAAGTTCTCAAGATATTTATTAAGGTGCCATTAGGCCTTTCTATCACACCGTTTGCAGACGGGTGATAAGGAGTTGTCCTTAGATGATCAATCTGTAACAACTGAGTCAACTCTCGTAAGAGAGTGTTGACGAACCCTTTCCTTGATCCGTGACTAGAATCGGCGGGATGCTGTACACAGACTACGTTCTTGTAGAACGCAGCTGCCACTTCCTTGGCTGCCTTCGTACGAAGGGGGGTTGCTACCAAGAAGCGTGACAGGACGTCTATCACTGTCAGTACATACCTATAGCCTTCGTCTGAAACAGACAAAGGTCCGACAATATCCATATGGACTCTGTCAAACGGTTGGCCAACCTCTGGATACCTCATCAGTGGAGCTGGCGGGATCCCTCTTCTTAAACCGACAACAGACAGGACAAGATCTGACATATTGCTCCACGTCCGCCTTCATTCCCGGCCAGTACGCAAACTTGCGACAGCGTGCCAACGTAACCTTAGTGCCTCCATGGCCTGCAGGTAGCATGGAATGCGCCAAAGCTAACGCGTTAGGAATGTAGCTTGGTGGAACGATAACCAGTCTTTTCTGCTTGTTGTATTCATCGCAAACATCGCGGTAGAGAATGCCGTTCTCTACACACACTTCACTAAGAGGCAGTTTTTTGAAGTGCCTCTTAGCTGCATTTAACGTTACATTGCTCCTCTCTGCAACCTTTGTCTCATCTTTCTCATGTACGTTACCACCGGTGGTCTGTTCAAAAGCATGCTTCAATTCTCTCAGTTCAGGATCGCGATCCTGGTGCTCCATGAGTCCAGCAAGACTCCAATGGAGAAACTTATCCTGTTTGTCATGTCCCTCCGGAGAGGCGACAGACATGTCCTGTCCACCCGTAAGGGTGACAGACATAATTCGAGCATCCAATTCGCCTTCTATCACGTCACTCTCCTGATTCCTAATCCTTGACAAAAATCTGCTACCATGTTGCTGGAGCCTGGGAGATAATCAATACTAAAGTCAAATTCTCCTAGAAGTGTCTGCCAGCGTGCAATCCTGCTGCTAGGTACTGTGCTTTTTAACAGCCAAGTCAGTGGTCTATGGTCCGACAGGATGTGTATCCTGTAACCCAAGATAAGGGGTCGGTTAGTACTGAGGCCATAGATGACTGCTAAAGCTTCTCTCTCTACCGCTGAGTAGTTACGTTCTGCTCCATTCAGGGTTCTACTAAAATATGCTATGGGACGTAAACTACCATTTTCATCCTTTTGTTGCAACACACCACCTATTGCCTTATCTGACGCATCTGTGGTGAGATTGAAGGGCTTCCGGAAAGGCTAAAACAATGTCAGTCGTTAGACTGTTCTTTAGTGTGCTAAATGCATGCAATGCCTCTTCATGCCACTCCAGATGTGTCTTATCATTCTTGGTTACTTTCCTCCCTTTGAGTAAATTATTAAGTGGGGATGCTATCTTGGCAAAGTCTTTAATGAATTTCCTATAAAAGTTAACCAATCCCAGGAAACCTTGAAGTTCTTTGACTGTTTTCGGAGGAGTGAGTTGTTGCACCGCCTGTACCTTTGAGGGCTGAGGCTTTAAGCCAGAAGCACTAACAATGTGACCCAGATAATCTACTTGCTCTTTGAAAAAGGAACACTTATCTAGTCTTAAGGACAGGTGAGCTTTCTGCAGTCTGTCCAAGACGGCATGGAGGTTCTTTAGGTGATGGTCCATGTCTTTCCCTTGTACTATCAAATCATCAAGGTATACATGTACAATTCTTCCTGTCAGACCTATGAGAACTTGATTCATGATCCGTTGATAGGCTGCAGGTGCTGTTTTTAATCCAAAGGGGACTGTAGTGAATTCATAGAGGCCATAAGGTGTCGTGAAGGCTGTCAAGTGTTTAGATTCCTCTGCCAATGGGACTTGGTGGTAGCCCTGGCGCAAATCAAGGGAGGTGAATACTGTACTTTCCCCTAACTGTTGCAAAATGAGGTTAATGTTAGGGAGGGGATGTTTGTCATCAATCACTTCATCGTTTAAAGCGCGGAAGTCGAGACAAAGTCTGACTCCACCATCCTTTTTAGCAACAGGGACTAGAGGTGCGCTGTAGGGTGACGCACTAGGGCGTATAATACCCTGGGCCTCAAGGTCCTTGAGCTGAATCTCTATTTCTTTATGATATTTTACTGGTATTGGATATGGCTTTTTATATATAGGCTTGTCATTTTTTAGCCTTAAAGTGTGAACATAATAGGGGGTAATAGTGAGTGGCTCGTTTTTAGAGCAAACACATCAGGATACTTGCAGGTTAGCCCTTCAGACAGCAATTTTCCCGTTGTGAGGGTAAAATAGCTCGTCTATCAGCTTATCGAGTACCATCTGCTTACTTGACTGGGTGACAGGCGGCTTTGTAGCTGTTTTTGTGACAGCCGCTACACATTCATTAGTCGATGATTGATAGTATTCTGAGTGACAAGAATAAATGTGTCCCATCACTTCACCAGTTGGCATCTCAATAGTTTCTTCAGTTGGGTTAGCATAGGGAATGATGAATTTGCCTTTGGTTTGTTTGACGTTAGGAGTTAAGGTTACTAACACTGGAAATAAAATGAAGAAGGGATATCATTGGACCTTGGGAGAAATAAGGCTTGCTGGGCTCTGCCAATCTCTGCCTCCAGAGTGACATACCCTGCCGTGCCTGGTAGCAAGGACGCCACGTTAATAGCGTATGCTTTCACTGGTACTTCCTCCATCTCGTCTAAAGTAGGTTTATGGTCGGTTAGTCAATCTTCTGGGTACGGGCTCATATCGTCCGCAGCCAGGGAATGAACTTCCACTGGGTAGGCGCCCACCATTACACTAAACTGCCCAGGTGTGTCCAGCGGTGCAGCTACCACATTTTGTCTCCACATAAATTCTAGGCCCAACAAAACTGCTGTTGGTAACACTATACCTTGTGATATTACTACAAACTTTTCTATAATTTCTCCGTGCCCAAAGTCTACTACTACTTCGGCTATTCCTTTATTAGGGATTGGAGTCCGATCTACCCCTTGTATGGAGAGAGGTTCTGTAACTATCATCTTCCCGCCTACCTTCCTAAATAAATCTTCTTCTATTAGGGACGCTCCTGCTCCTGTGTCTAGCATTGCGTAAACCATCTCCTTTGGTGCATTAGCGCCTACGCACAATCTCAACGTGAGGGCGTTGGTAGGGCCGTGGACTGCCGCAGCTACTCTGGGGTCGTGTTTTTTTTTTTGTTGTCGTGGTGAGGGGTGTACCACGAGCTACCGGGGGTGGGGCCGGCCGTGTAATCCGGGCGCCACGCAGCGCAGGCGAGACAGGCTGACGCCTGTTTCGAGTGGGCTGGTACTGAGGGTACCGAGAGCCCGTTGGTGGGTGGTAGTCACCCCTATACTGCCTTCCATATGTGCAACCACGAGCCATGTGTCCTACATACCCACAAGCATAACATGTAGGTGGCGTGGCGTGCCGTCCTCCCCTTTGGGGTATCGGGTAACGTGACTGGCCTGGAGGGCGTGGAGGACGGGCTTGTGAGACATGTTTGGGTCCGGATGCCTGGGTGGAACAGACGTTCAGCACTTTTATTTCTTTGGCGATATCGGCATCGGATAGCTTCGACTCTGGATAAGCTTTAATATACTCACCTTTCTTTAATACCTTCTGTGGGTCCCCTTTCTTCCTCCGTTAGGATGAGTAAGAGGGCCGGAGGGAAAGCCTCTCTGAGCCGTAAAGCGGTTATCTCAGTTAGCAAACTGGCATTGTCAGGCTTGAGAGCGATCAACTCGTCTCTCAATGTCTCCAGGCGGATGAGGAAGGTGCGGATGTTTTCTCCTGTCCGCCGTTTTGCCTCTCCCAATTCTTTCTGGAGGACCGAAAAGGTCCTTACTGTGGGAAACACACGTAGGAAGTCTTCCTTTACTTTTTCCCAATCCTGTCCACATCTAGTGATACAACCGAGGAGATGATCGAGCGCTGCTCCCAGGGCATATTGTTTGGCTAACTCAATCTTTCCGGTAGTGTCCCAATTTGCCTGTGTCCGGCTATCAATATCCTCTATCCATTTCTTTGCTAGCTTATGGCATGGGAGGTTTGGTGCTTTGCTACTTTTTTCTTCTCCACCACAAAAATATAAGAGTCCCTGCACTCTACTAAAATCATTCAAGGTATGACGGCTAAGTAGCGTGACAAGATCATCATGGGCAAGGGTGATCGATTTTCCATCTCCTTTGGTGGGGGGAGGGTTCTTGCCTTCGTCTGGCATTTTTAACTCTAAAGTCTTATTCCCGTAATTCCAAGAATAACTGTCTTCTCCCTCGCTTTCGGATGTGGACATACACCAGTACAATACCAATATAAACCAATATAAATCGCAAGTTTCACCACAAGTTTCACCACAAGTTTCACCACAAGTTTCACCACAAGTTTCACCACAAGTTTCACCACCCCACACCTGACACCAATGTTGTAACCCACAATCCGGGGTCACACAGGGGAGACGACACACTGTTTGTACTAGTAACACTTGACTTAAAATACTGGTACTTTAGGAGTATTTAAAGGAGTTCGTAAATGGGGTGATGAAACGGTGTCGCCTTTCTTATATGTATTTTATTCTACCTTAATACTACTTAATATTACAAAGGGTAAAAATATTGTTTAAACCAGCGACTGGCTTACGAGACTCAATGAGTCTTCAGGTTTTCTTTCACTATTGGTTACTGACGTTAGCACTGGTATAATATTGAGTAAAAACTCACACAATAAAGTATCATAGAAATATAATCCTAAGTAAAACTAAGATAATAGAACACAATAGATATGTTAGATACGCTTTCCTCTATGGTACCACTTCACTTCATACTCACAGTAGCAAAGATGATTGTTCTGCCCATGTTGTCTAGGGAAGGACAACTGGGTGTATAGCACACGAACAGAGTGCTGGCTGATCTGATCCCTAGCCTGAATAAATGCTTCTTATATAGGCATGACATACATACAGACATCACGAGGGTAATACGTCAGGCGTGTGAGTCATACATCAAACTCACACCGAGCTCATACAATAATCTACCTAACCGACATGTGGCTTACACTCGATTTTAATCCTTAGTGTAGCTGTCACGCGGTGACGCAGCTTTGTTTTCATAACATTTTGTTCCGCGGTTGATCGTGTTTTGGCCGCGGTTGATTGTGTTTTGGCCGCGGTTGATTGTGTTTTGGCTTAGAGAGATAAGCGGGTGCGTTAATGGGCAATTGCAATTGTGTATAGGTTGGTAAATGAACAGTGCGTTTGGGGACAATCATGTGTTGGAGTCCGTGTTGTGCTTTTAGCGGTCGATACCGCTGTTGTCATCGGAAAATATTGCCGGAGAAGATGATGACACTGGAGCGAGTGGTGTCGCAGCCCTCGGGGCACCACAGATGTCTTCCGTGCATGGGCCTTTTGAGGTTGTACCGCTTGGCTTCTAGGTGGAGTTTCGGAGGGTTTTGCTTATACTCAAGGAATATTTCTGCTTTTTGGTCTCTCTGGAAGGGCGTCTGATACTCTCTAGAGTTGGTGGAGAAAACCTGGTGACAAGTGTCACTGGCCAGGCCTTGCAAGGGTCGCGGAGTTATGTTAGACGATTCGGAAAGTGAGAACGAATTGCTTGTTCCTCTTCTCCCTTGCCAGCTTTGCTCTGGGTGACTACGCCGGCCCCGTTCTATGGGAAAAAACTACGAGGACAATTGCTGAAAAGCGCCGGGTTGTGAGAGTGTCTCTCCTGACCGAGGCCCAGGACAAGCGATTGGTCTTTGAGGCGTCTTCAAGACCCTATGGGAGCGAACTCACGGTGTTGGAGGCATCTAACACAGCAGTATCTAAATTCCATACCCATTCTTTATCTAATTCAATATATGGTCACACTTTATGTTATTTCGAGAGTGCTTTTTGATATTTGCCCAAATTGTGAACCTGCTTAAATTTCTAACAATGCCTTCGAGACTCAATAAGTGTGACGTCTGTTTCGGACGTTTTGCGGCTCAGTACTTCCAGCTGAGTAGAACTTGTCGCCTCTGCATTCAAAGATTAAGACTTATGCAGGCTGTGACCGAATGGAGAAACAAACATGATCTTGAAAAGAGGTTTGAAGCCCTTTAGGAATTTGCTAAAAATTTGGCAGTGACTCCACCATCGATGGTGGAGAGGCCCTCCACCGAGACTGTGCCCCCTCTAAACGACCCTCCTGCTTCACGGGAGGACACATTACCTGCCTCACAGTTTAAATCCCAGCCTGCCTCACAGGCTAACACCCAGCTTACCTCAAAGGCTAACCCCCAACCTGACTCACAGGCAAACTCCCCGCCTGCCTCACAGGCTAGCTCCCAGTCTGCCTCACAGGCCAACAACCAGCCTGCCCCACATAACGCTTCTCTTCCTGCTTCACAGGATGACGCGTTCCGACCTGTAAGGAATGGAGCCAAACCGAAGCAGACAATGAAACATTTAGCAACCCCCACTACCTTCAATAAGTTCCAGGTGAGACTCGCCTAGTTGGGGAATCCATGGTTCGTGGCCAGCTGGTTGAGTTATGTGGTCGTTCATCAAACGGCAGCAGAAAACGTTACTGTTATCCAGGTGCCAGACTTTACATCACCGCAGCGTGCGATGATGTCACGAGTATTGACGACCGAAACAGCCTCATTGTCATTCACGCGGGCACAAATGACGTATGGACAACCTGTTCTCAGGAACTTTTTGAAAAATACCGCCGCATGATCATGCAGTAT
The DNA here is from genome assembly GCF_024679095.1 of Eriocheir sinensis. Classification (NCBI taxonomy): domain Eukaryota; kingdom Metazoa; phylum Arthropoda; class Malacostraca; order Decapoda; family Varunidae; genus Eriocheir; species Eriocheir sinensis. The sequence goes on from NC_066548.1 coordinate 14,389,967, forward strand.
AAACGAGAAATGAATGCCAGTAACATCATAATCTCAGGAATCCTCTCGAAGATCTTTGCCGAACCAAGCTTTTACAGCAAAACCTTCAGCACGAGCAACAGACTTCAGTCCCTTTGCTCACAAGAAAACTTCCAGTTCGTTAACTTGTGGAACAATTTTTTCTACGATTCGGACGTGTTCCTTGGCAATGGCATCCACTTAATACCTGTTGCTATATAAACGCTCGTAGCCTACGTAACACATTTGAAGACTTAGAAGCACTCACAGCTACAAATCATTATCACATCATCGGAGTCACAGAATCTTCAAATAGTGATTTCATTGCGGAATATAGATTACCGGGTTATACGATTTTTAGTCACGAAAGAGAAAACAGACAGGGTGGAGACGTTATCTTATATATCCACAACTCTCTCAATCAGGTATCCGTGAAAACAGATATAATAACCGATATGGACACGGTCATCATTGAAATTAAAAAAAAGTCTCGTAAAATAGTAGTTGGACTAATCTATAGACTGCCAGGGCATACTCTTGAGATCGACCAAGCGTTAACAATAAATATTAGAAATAAGTAGCAGTTGCGAGGCAGTAATTGTGAGGAACTTTACCTTGCCAGTGAAAAGATGGGGCGAACTGTTGAACTCTCATACAGGGCTCGACCTGTACACAAATTTATTAGAAAGTGATTTACATCAATACGTTCAAGAATCGACTCGGGAAAATAATATACTTGACCTTATCTTTTCAACGACAGCTGATCTAATTAACTAAGTAAATGTTGGTCCAATTTTTAGTTCTAGCAATCACCGAATAATCACATTCAGGATCAAGATGAATGAAAGTCAAGTAATTGCTAGTAAAGAAAAGATGTCAGATTATCAGAGAGCGAATTTCGTAAGACTCCGATCAATTTTAAATAATTCTGATTGGACTGTAATTTCGACGGAAACAGACATTGATAAATCGTGGGAGGCCTTCCACACAATATTGAACAATGCCATAAGCATATGCGTACCCTTTCGTAACAGACGTTCAACTATTAAGAAGAATCCCAAATGGTGGAATAACAAAATTAAAAATAACCTCTCTCTTAAAAAATGCGTATACAGTAGATACATATCAACCCAGAGTGAGGGTGACAAACTAGAGTTGGACATAACTCGCCGCGAAACCAAGAAATTAATATAGCGAAGCAAGAAAAATCTTGAAGATTATATAGAGGAAACAAGAAAATCTAATCCGAAAGAATTTTTAGCTATGTAAATAATAAAAAGTCACTCACTTGTAGTATCTGTCCGCTTGCTAGTGAAAATAGTAACCACACGAACGATGAAACTGAAATGGCTACAATCCTAAATAGCTTTTTCGCATCCGTATTTACCGACGAAGATTGTTTATCTCCTCAACCGTCGGAGGTCAAAAGGACCGAAAAGATTTTCATCGTAGAAAGTGACATTTTACGCACAATTGAAAAGATTAGACTAAGCAAAGCTTCTGGTCCAAACAAAATTACCCCCAGAATTTTAAAAGAAATCAAACATCAAATTTGTAAGCCGCTCTCTATCTTATTCAATAAATCTTTAACAGCTGGAAAAATTCCGTCGGATTGGAAACTAGCAAATGTCACACCAATTTTCAAAAAGGGGGACAAGTCTCTTCCAGGAAACTATCGACCAATTAGCCTGACATCGATTGTTTGTAAGTTAATGGAGACTATCATTCGCGACAATATGGTGACATTCTTCGGAGAAAATAGTATAATAAATATCTCGCAACATGGTTTCCGTAGTAAACGTTCGTGTTTAACTAACTTACTTTTTTTTCATTATATTTCTGAGGTTTTCGATGAAAGCAGATCAGTAGATATCATATGTCTGGATTTTCAAAAGGCATTTGATGAGGTCCTCCACAAACGGTTGCTCAGTAAACTACTGGCGCACGGTATCTCGGGAAACATTCACAATTGGCTTGTGGACTGGCTCTCTAAGCGGAAACAGAGAGTAGTTCTAAACGGTGTTTCATCTAACTGACTCGATGTCAGAAGCGGCGTACCTCAAAAAATGCTTGGTCCCATGCTCTTCTTAATTTATGTTAATGATATCGATGATGGGCTCACTTGCAAAATATCAAAAATTTCTGATAACTAAAAAATCGCTACTAAGGTAACTACGACACTCGACGAAGAAGCATTACAATCAGATCTATATCGTCTTGCACGTTGGGCCAGTCAATGGCAAATGAAATTTAACGTTGACAAATGTAAAGTGTTACACATCGGAAACAATAACAATCGCGTTCATTACGTAATGAATGGCCAACAACTTTCTGCAGTAAGTAAAGAAAAGGATCTTGGAATCACTATATCAAGCGATTTAAAGCCCAGTCAGCATTGTTCAGAGGTAGTTAAAACCGCAAACAAATTGGTTGGTTTCATCGGGCGAGTCTTTAATACTAAATCGGAAAAAAAGTAATATTAGGACTGTATAATTCGCTCGTTCGACCCCGTCTAGAGTACTGTGTACAGTTTTGGTCTCCCTATTACAGAAAAGACTCAGAAAAGTTAAAACGGGTTCAACGGAGAATAACAAAAATGATTCCTAGATTAAGAAATTTATCTTATGAACAAAGGCTTAAAGAAGTAAATTTATTCAGTCTATTAAAACGAAGAATGCGAGGCGATCTAATAGAAGTGTTTAAAATGTTTAAAGGATTCAGTGATATTAATGCGGAAGATTACTTTACAATTGATCGATCAAATAGAACAAGAAGAAATCACAATTTCAAGATAAGTGGTAAAAGATTCTCGTCGCACGAAGCCAAACACTCCTTCAATCGAGTCGTTAATGTTTGAAATTCTCGACCCTGTGATATCGTTGATAGTACAACAGTTACGGCCTTCAAGAATAGATTAGACAAGTATTTTGAATTCAACCAGCAAATAAGATATTACTCATTGTCGCAATAACGTTAAGTTCGATCGAATACTGGTGTCCTTGTCCGTTTCTATCGCCCGGTTAGTGGTAGCAGTAATGGGAGTTCTTTCCTCTTTCCGTTGTGCTCCTTTGTGTTCCCCTTTCTCCTCCAAGGCCTTGCTCTGACGTCATTAAGGAGGGAATGCACTCATTATCACGCTGATTCCCGGCCATCAGTAGCGGTGCACATCCCCTGGCGGCCCACGGTACTTCGATCCCTCGTTAGCGGCGTAACACACACACACACACACACACACACACACACACACACACACACACACACACACACACACACACACACACACACACACACACACACACACACACACACACACACACACACACACACACACACTCAGAAAGGGAAAACCTAATCGAACATTGTGGTCAAAGGGAATACATATTTTTAAAGATTCATACAGTAAAAGGAGGGAAGTATGAGTTTGAACTAGTCCTGTAAATATATAAATAAGTAAGAACACACACACACACACACACACACACACACACACACACACACACACACACACACACACACACACACACACACACACACACACACAAACACACACACACACACACACACACACACACACACACACACACACACACACACACACACACACACACACACACACACACACACACACACACACACACACACACACACACACACACACACACGCGCGCGCACACACACACACACACATCGTCACTCTGCCGACGTTGACTGTTTTGGTGTTTTGCTGTGGCTGTGGCGGGAACGTTGACCTGCCTCGCTGCGATAGTCGGCTTACGGATAAATTTAGGCTCCACCGACACACTTTTCCTCCCGTACAAAAGCTTTCTTATGCAATATTCACTTCTCGTCTCCTACTCCACAAAAGCCATTCCGAATACCCACCCTATTCTATTTTTTTAACCTAATCCACACCATCCTACCAACCTTACTACCTAATTAACTAAAACAACTAGCTACCTACCTAACTAAATAACTAATTAACCAACTATAACTAATAACCAACTATAACTAGCTAACTGACTAACTAACTAACTAACTAACTGACTATTTAATTAACTAACCTAACCTCACCTTAACTAACCTAAGCTCTAGTATTCTCCTCTACACAAGCTTCCACTTCTGTACACTTCTCTGCATAGTTTCCCTTCCTTAATAAATCTCTCTTATTTCCCTTGTTTTAGTTTCCTCCCTTGCAAAATCGTTATTACTTACCATCCATATTCGTAATTCTTCCAGCTGTATCTCTCTCTTTTATAACTGTTTCTAGGCTACTCCCTTTGTTTATCACGTTATTCTTATTCCCTTACTTCCTTACCCATCTTACATTAAATTTCCTCTAATTTCCATACCCTCCTTCTTTCAGATATACACAACATTTATCCTCAAGTTTTCTTATTCCTTTACCCAGTCTCCACGAGCCCTTGCGTACAAGAGCTTCCTTACCTAACACACAATAGTTCTCACCCATTAGTCTACCTCACTTCCCCACCAGTCACCATAATACTTCCTTTATAAAACCCTCTTTACCCAGTGTCCTTTAACTCTCACTCCTCCGGCTTTTTCATAATATTTTGTAGTCCTCCTCTTACACATGATTCCTTCCTCGTAAATGTAATGCCGGGTCGGGTCACCTTCCTGTACAAAGTCACCCCACCGTTGCTCTTCAGGAGAAGCAGCAAACGAGCACCAACGCACCTGCTCCTTGGTCGCCGTCCTCAGGCTCCCAAGAACACTCCTCTAATCGCATTAACGTATTAACTTATTATTCAGCGACTTGCCTCTCCCGAATGCCAAGCCGCTTTCCGAGGCACAAGACGCGGGAGAAAAGTATTAAAACCCTTGACGTGTGCGCGTGTGTGTATGTGTGTGAGTGTGTGTGTATGTGTGTGTGTGTGTGTGTGTGTGTGTGTGTGTGTGTGAGCTGCATATGTATGTTAAAATTCTTCTCTTCCACTGCAAAAATAAATATATATACGTTCGCTATATACTTTCTCTGCGATTTTGCTTGCATCTCTCTCTCTCTCTCTCTCTCTCTCTCTCTCTCTCTCTCTCTCTCTCTCTCTCTCTCTCTCTCTCTCTCTCTCTCTCTCTCTCTCTCTCTCTCTCTCTCTCTCTCTCTCTCTCTCTCTCTCTCTCTCTCTCTCTCACACACACACACACACACACACACACACACACACACACACACACACACACACACACACACACACACACACACACACACACACACACACACACACACACACACACACACACACACACACACACACACACACACACACACACACACACACACACACACACACACACACACACACACACACACACACACACACACACACACACACCACACACACACACACACACACACACACACACACACACACACACACTCACACACACACACATACACACACGCGTCAAGGGTTTTAATACCTTTTTCCCGCGTCTGGTGCCTTGGAAAGCGGCTTGGCATATTCTCTCTCTCTCTCTCTCTCTCTCTCTCTCTCTCTCTCTCTCTCTCTCTCTCTCTCTCTCTCTCTCTCTCTCTCTCTCTCTCTCTCTCTCTCTCTCTCTCTCTCTCTCTCTCTCTCTCTCTCTCTCTCTCTCTCTCTCTCTCTCTCTCTCTCTCTCTCTCTCTCTCTCTCTCTCTCTCTCTCTCTCTCTCTCTCTCTCTCTCTCTCTCTCTCTCTCTCTCTCTCTCTCTCTCTCTCTCTCTCTCTCTCTCTCTCTCTCTCTCTCTCTCTCTCTCTCTCTCTCTCTCTCTTACCACACCTGTATTACTGTACACCTATCTGGTGCAACACCTACCCCACACACCTGTTACCTCTGTTTAGACTTCAAAAGAAAATAATAAGAATTATTACAAACAGTGACTACTTTGCCCACACACAACCTCTCTTTAAAGAAGCAAATTCCTTAAAACTTTTTGACATAAATAAGCGACAAATTGGTATTTACATGTATAAAAAGATCAAAAGTGAAACCTCCGTGTCCTTACAGCCACAACATACTTATTTCACCCGTACTCATGAAAATTTACGCACACCTGCCCATAATTTAACACTTTTTCAACACTCACTTTTTTATTCAGGACCTAAAACCTGGAATTCTATTCCTAATAATATTAAAGCTCTAAATTCAATACACTCCTTTAAAAAACAATTTAAAAAACATATTCTTCTCAATTATAATTATTAAGTCCATATATCATCTGTCAGAGTGTGTCCTCAGCTTAATCAATTATGACCTTATACTATTATTATTGTATTAATACTATTACTTACATTATCATTTACAGTACTACCATATTATTTTTATAAATCAATTACAATTTTTGTACTAATGATATTGTGTTAATATTATCACTTTAATTATTATTTACACTACTATTATTTTACAATTATCACAATGTTAATTATTATTACTATTATTATTATTATTATTATTATTATTATTATTATTATTATTATTATTATTATTATTATTATTATTATTATTATTATTATTATTATTATTATTATTATTATTATTATTATTATTATTATTATTATTATTATTATTATTATTATTATCATTATTATCATCATTTTACTTTTGTCATATATTATATATATATATATATACATATATATATATATATATATATATATATATATATATATATATATATATATATATATATATATATATATATATATATATATATATATATATATATATATATATATATATATATATATATATATATATATATATATATATATATATATATATATATATATATATATATATATATATATATATATATATATATATATATATATATATATATATATATATATATATATATATATATATATATATATATATATATATATATATATATATATATATATATATATATAGCGATAGCGTACTGGACCTACATTCGCCGCATGATGGACGACGCGGGTTCGAATCCTCTCGCTACCACACGGATTTTTCAGTCACCGCCGAGTGGCTTAAAACTACCCACATGCTGTCCTGAAGACCACCCATCAACCCGGACTCTAGAGGAAGCCGTCCAAGCGAATCAAGAACGAGTTCGGGGGCAGCATGAGCCAATGCATGATGGCGCCACTATAAACACTCGCCTGCGCCAGAACAGGCTGGGCCGACCATCAGGCCCCACCTGGAAGAAGCCTTGGGCCGACCATCAGGCCCCACCAGGAAGATGATATATATATATATATATATATATATATATATATATATATATATATATATATATATATATATATATATATATATATATATATATATATATATATATATATATATATATCTATATATATATATATATATATATATATATATATTTTTTTTTTGCACTATTGATTAAATCCGGCCCCTAAGTTTCCAGTACTGCCCAAAAAGCTCCCAGCTTTAAATGGGCTCCCTGCACTACAAAATTATTGTAAATACATAATTGTATAAAGGGATAATAAAATGTTTCAAATGTTTAAATGTTTCAAATCTCTCTCTCTCTCTCTCTCTCTCTCTCTCTCTCTCTCTCTCTCTCTCTCTCTCTCTCTCTCTCTCTCTCTCTCTCTCTCTCTCTCTCTCTCTCTCTCTCTCTCTCTCTCTCTCTCTCTCTCTCTCTCTCTCTCTCTCTCTCTCTCTCTCTCTCTCTCTCTCTCTCACTACCGTATTCAATATGTCCTTGCGACAAGGCATCGTCCCTTCGGATTGGAAAAAGGCTAACGTGACACCGATTTTTTAGAAAGGAGACAAAAAAATACCAGGTAACTACCGACCCATTAGTCTAACTTCAATTGTAGATAAGCTACTCGAGAGCATAATTAGAGACAAAATTGTGAGTTACCTCGAAAGCCACTCATTAATTGGGGATTCACAACATGGCTTCCGTAACAAAAGATCCTGCCTGTCAAACCTACTGACCTTTTATAACGATCTCTTCTCAATTTATGACGTAACCAAATCAGTGGACGTAGTCTATCTTGATTTCCAGAAGGCGTTTGATAAAGTCCCACATCATAAATTACTTTATAAATTAAAGCAAATAGGCATTGACGGTCAAGTAAACCAATGGATCGCGAATTGGTTGAGCAACAGACAACAGAGTTGTGATTGACGGATTTAACTCAGAGTGGGCGCCGGTCACTAGTGGCGTCCCTCAGGGCTCGGTTCTTGGCCCAGTGCTCTTCATTATTTGCATCAACGACGTGGATGTTGGACTCAATAATCGCATTAGTAAATTTGCAGACGACACAAAGATTGGTAACTCGGTTCTCACTGACGAAGACAGGCAAAGCCTCCAAAAGGATTTGCACAAAATTTCAGCTTGGTCGGATAGATGGGAGATGCCCTGTAATGTAGACAAGTGCCAGGTCCTTCAAGTTGGAACATAAAATAAGAAGTTCGATTACGAAATACGCGGCGTTAAACTCACAAGTGTTCAATGCGTTAAGGACCTGGGGATTAAAACCGCGTCAAACCTCAAATTCTCACATCAATGCATCGATGCAGCAAATAAAACGAACAGAATGTTGGGCTTCATTAAAAGAAACTTTTTATTCAAAAATAAAGATGTAATACTTCCGCTCTACAATAGTTTAGTCAGACCCCACTTGGAATATGCTGTACAGTTTTGGTCTCCCCACCATGCAAAGGACATTGCTAAACTAGAAGGTGTTCAGCGTCGAGCAACAGAAATGATCCCTTCCTTGCGCAACAAATCCTACGAAGAAAGACTTTCCACCCTTAACATGTTCTCTCTTGAGAAACGTCGCCTCCGAGGAAAACTGATCGAATGTTTTAAAATACTTAATGGTTTCACGAATGTAGACAGAACAAAATTGTTTATGATCGATGACACTTTGCGAACGAGGAACAATGGCACAAAACTCAAATGTAGACAAGTAAATTCAGACTGCACCAAATTTTTCTTCACCAACGTTGTAGTGCGAGAATGGAATAAGCTCCCACCATCAGTGGTCCAGTGTAACACGATTGACTCCTTTAAAAACAAGCTTGACCGTCACTTCCTTGAACGTAATATTAACTTGAGTAGAAAAGCAACGTTTTGGAGCCATCTGATTAATGTAAAATCACTTAGGTTTAAGGACAGACCACCTAGTCTGGACCATGGGGTCTGTGTGGTCTGATTTTCTATGTATATCTCTCTCTCTCTCTCTCTCTCTCTCTCTCTCTCTCTCTCTCTCTCTCTCTCTCTCTCTCTCTCTCTCTCTCTCTCTCTCTCTCTCTCTCTCTCTCTCTCTCTCTCTCTCTCTCTCTCTCTCTCTCTCTCTCTCTCTCTCTCTCTCTCTCTCTCTCTCTCTCTCTCTCTCTCTCTCTCTCTCTCTCTCTCTCTATATATATATATATATATATATATATATATATATATATATATATATATATATATATATATATATCACTCTCTTTCTTTCTATCTTTCTTTCTTTCTTTCTTTCTTTCTTTCTTTCTTTCTTTCTTTATTTTCTCTCTCTCTCTCTCTCTCTCTCTCTCTCTCTCTCTCTCTCTCTCTCTCTCTCTCTCTCTCTCTCTCTCTCTCTCTCTCTCTCTCTCTCTCTCTCTCCTTCATAAAGTAGACTCCCATGTAACTTTCCTTTTGCTTTAAACTAGAAAATATTGCCAAGCCTCTCTTCGCCGCCCATACATACAGCGCTCTCTTCCCCGCCTGCATCACTACCACAGCTTCCCGCGCCCCCTGCCATCCTCACCGCCCTCCTCCACCACAGCAACAGGTCACGCACTTGATGACCTAACCACTCGGCAGGCAGCGGAGAGAAGGATCTTTTTCACGTCACCAAGGAAAACAATCGTCTCTCCCTTTGTCTTTGATTGTAATATTAACTGCTTTCACTACATTTCTATTTCTTTTCCTCCTCCTCTTCTTTCCCCTTACCTACTTATTCCTTTTTCTGTTGCTCTTTGTCCTCCTCCCCTGTTTCTCCTCCTCCTCCTCCTGATCCTTCTCTTCCGCCTCCATCTCATTCTTCTTCTCCTCCTCCTCCTCCTCCTCCTCCTCCTCCTCCTCCTCCTTCTCCTCCTTCTCCTCCTCCTCCCCCTCCTCCTCCTTCTCCTCTTTTTTCCGCTCCGTTTTTCTACATCCAGATCACACACGCACGTCACCCTGTCTCCTCAACCGTCCTAGTATATTTTCCTAAGTCATCAACTAGACGAAATATACCTCCTGAATACACCTTCATTTAATACATGGCGAGTATATTGAACCGTCAGGCAAGATCACTAACTCTACATTTCATACCATATTTTTTGTCTTTTTTTCCAACATCATACGTATGGAAAGTCAGTGAAAAAGGCTAATAATAGATATGCTCTGCTTTCTCAACTCTTTCCAGAAAACAAATAAACTAAAAGCACGGTTATTTCACAGTTGGTGCACCCAGAGTAGTGACACGGGAGATTATACAGGGATGGAATGTTGCGTTGTGTGTCAGTGTGTGTGTGTGTGTGTGTGTGTGAGAGAGAGAGAGAGAGAGAGAGAGAGAGAGAGATTGTGAGATAGTGAATAAGAGAAAAGAACAGTGCGTTCTCCCCTTTTTCACGGCGGAAAATATTTTCTGTGTACATTCGTTCAGTACTAAGTTCTTGATTTAATTTAGCTTTCCAGGTGACTATTTTTCCTGAAGCTTCCGTATTAATTTTTCTCTATTATTCTCCTGCATGTAGTTTTTTTTTATTAAATACAGTTTGTGTGAGCAGAATATTAGTTTCCAATATTCTTGCAGTACTATGTGTGTCAATGTGTGTGTGTGTGTGTGTGTGTGTGTGTGTGTGAGTGTGTGTGTGTTCTTACATTATATTTTTACTGAATTATAATTTTTTTGCGGTATTTAGTCAAGCTCGTAGTGTCCCGCCTTTTGAAACTTTATGAAATATATATATATATATATATATATATATTTTTTTTACAGCTGTCAGTGCTTTTGCTACACGAGATTTCTTCAGGTAATTTAATGTGTGTGTGTGTGGGGGGGGGGGGGGGGGGGGGGAAGAGAAGCGGTTGTGTGGCTATTTTTTTTCCTGCAGCACAAAAGGTTTTCCCAACGCCGCCACCTCTCCCCCACAACAGCCATTAGAGAATAAGATGGAACAAAAGAAAGAAAACGAGACACGGTGACGGAATGTTCGACGCGTCAATACTCAGAGGAGGCGAGACTGACGGAAAAGAGGGTTATGTTTGAGCCTGAAGCACGGCGAGTGAGTGAAGTAGAAGGAGGAGGAGGAGGAGGATATAGAGAGATTTGGGGTGAGTGCGACGGAGAATACATTTGTAAAGTCTCAGTCACACTGACTTTACGACCTACTGACGACCTCCCGCGACCTGCAGGTCGCAGGAGGTCTCACATGATCGTGCGTGCGATCGTCATGTGTCTCCGTCCGCAGTGCGACTGAAAAGGTCGGCTGGAGGTTTTGGTGCAGCACCCAAAACATCCAGCCTCCACCGGACGGCAACCTTTTTCCGACCGGCAGGGACATGAGAGGTCGGCTGGAGGTTTTGGTGCCTCCAGCCGACCTCTCAGGTCCCTGCCGGTCGGAAAAAAGTTGCCGTCCGGTAGTCGAATGGACTGCGTCTGGACGGCAAGCGGACTGCCACTGGTGGCTGACGAAGAACCATCAACTGGTGAACGTCGACCGGATGGCGAGCGGACGCCGTCTGGTTGCCGTCAGACAGTAGGGAGTAGCTGATGTTCGCCGTCCACTTTGCATCTGTCATTAGTCGTGGTCGATGTCCGGCCTTCCACCACACGTTGAGTTGTACGGCTACCGGTGGTAGGTCAAACCACCCTTGACCGGAAATGAGGTACATTCCTGAGTAGTGACGTCCCACGCCCCTCAGCCCGTCCGAGCTCCGTCTCGACTCATCCTGTTCCACAGGTCAAGCACACGGCCAAATGTGTGTGGATCACCTCTGACTAACGAAAATAAGGTACAGCAGGACAGGATGTATACAGCAAAAACAATGAGTCTGTGGAATTAATGGCTTTTATCCATTTCAAAAAGGATTGTTCATTTCATCTGCTCTGCCCAGGTGATGAAAATGCTTTGGAACGATTATAATGTAAAATACATACTAACATGCAAGTTAAACCAAGATTGCTTGGAGCATTTTTTTTGCATGTCTGCGGCACATGGGCGTGTCACAATCATCCGTCACCTGCTGCAGGGAAGCACAGAATACTTTCATTACCTTTATGATATTTTTTTTTCACAAATAATTTGCAGAAATAAGAAAGAGAAATGTGTAATATAACTGGATGATAATATTACTGTAAAAACTGATAATGGCGCTTGAACGGAAAGTTCTCCTTGTGTATGACAGTGCAGAGCACGTCAGCAGCAGGTCGTTAAGGGAGATCGCCGTCCTCATTGCGACAGGACGCGTACTGGTCCTGACCTGTCGGTCACCGGTCGGTGTATGGCAGGTGTCTTGGCCTGATTCAAGGTGTGAGGTAAAGATGTGAATTTTACCATGGTCGCCGTCCGGCCACCCACTGGACAGACACTGGACGGACACTAAACGACCGCCTGTAGCCGTTCGGTCGCACGACTACTCTGCCATTTATGTGGTCGGGAAGCGGTAGGTGTGAATCGCAGCATTTTGGGGTCGCGGGTGGTCGTTAGCAGGTGTGACTCTAGCTTAAACGAAACAGTGTACAGGAATCTTCAACATTTTATCGCCCAGCCAATGCTTTATCGGATGTTTTAGGAAATTTCATGTTACTTTTCGGCTGAGGTAATAACATCCAACCTATTTTAAGAAGAAATAATGAACTTTTTTTTGCGTAGTCCTGCTGAGAGTCAGACACAAAAACAGCACCAACAACTGATATCTTTCCCGCTGCCGGAGTAACAAGCGAATAAAGACAAGTGCAAGCAAAAGAAGATCACATTGAAAACAAATTGATAAAGTGAAAAAATACAATAAAAAGGTCACATTCTTACTTACCATTTCTGCAGACTGAAGGACGCGAGGGACATCACTGGACGGTCTGTCAACGAAAAACAACAACAAAAAATTAATACAATACATAATATGACCCAACGAAGTAAATCTTGTTCTAGTCATCCCAAAAGAGCGCGAAATAGGTCAATGTCATTGCACTTGTTCTCGCCTAATGACATAAAAAAAATGAATGCCAGAGTCCTTCCTGTGTGTGTGTGTGTGTGTGTGTGTGTGTGTGTGTGTGTGTGTGTGTGTGTGTGTGTGTGTGTGTGTGTGTGTGTGTGTGTGTGTGTGTGTGTGTGTGTGTGCGTGTGTGTGTGTGTGTGTGTGTGTATGTGTGTGTGTGTGTGCTCTGTAATGACTTCCCAGAACAAACACGGCCATCGAGGTCACTGGGATGCTGGTGTTTGCTCAAGGCCGCAATCTGTTATGCTTGAGAGAGGTTCACTTACACCCCTCCCCTCCTACCTTACCACAACCCTCTTCCTCCGGCACCCACACTCCCACTCATCCACTCCCACGCACTGGCACTCCCAATGCATCCTCTTTAAGTTTATCTTTATAAATCACACCTGCAATTTATTATGATTAAGTGCTGCAGTTTTTTTTCTTTCTAGCTTAAGTTATGTCCTCCCTAAACCACTCTGACGCAACAACTGTAATATTTTTTTTCCTGTCTATTCTCTCTTGTCTCTTTTATCTCAAACAAGCTTTCATTGTATTCTCCCTGCCTATTTTCTATTTTTTCTTGCAGTACCCTTTCAATATATTCTCTCTGTGTATTCTTCATTTGTCTTTTTATCTCAAACAAATTTTCAATATATTCTCCCGTCGATTACCTATTGCCTTTTTACCTCGAGCATCCTCACAATATATTCTCTGTTTATTCCCTTTTGTCATTTTTCCTGAACAGCCGCAGGTGTGTAGTAGCATTAGCACTCTCAGTTATTATTACTGGAACAGCTTATCACCAATTCAACATGATTTTCACTATTATACACGGAAAAAAAGAAAATGTAGGCTGAGTGCAATCCCACAGTGGGTTATCTTGACAAACACAATGCAAGGCGGTGGAATGTGGAATGATGGCTTGCAGGGAGGAAAATAAAGATATATCCGAACAAAGAAGAATACGCAAAAGAGACAAGGCGATATGAACAAATAGTAATCCAGTTTTTATCTAACCTAGCCATAACTTACCTAAACATATTCCAACCCAACCTCACCTCATATAATCTAGCATAGCCTGAGTTAAATAATTCTCTCTCTCTCTCTCTCTCTCTCTCTCTCTCTCTCTCTCTCTCTCTCTCTCTCTCTCTCTCTCTCTCTCTCTCTCTCTCTCTCTCTCTCTCTCTCTCTCTCTCTCTCTCTCTCTCTTAGCCGCTCACTCATAGTTTTGCTTTCGCGTACAATTAATAGAAAAAATATATAAATGTTCTTACTAATGCTATTTTTTTCTTGTCTGAGCATCCCAAGAACACAGGAGGACAAGAGGAGACTACACAGCGCTGGTCGTCCTATTTAACTCTATATCTCTTCGCTCTTCCTTTCATCGCTCTCCCCGTCCCCCCTCACTTTGTATTCACAGAAGGCGCTGCTATAGTCGGGGCCTTTGGTAATCGAGTGTGTTCCTCGTCTGTTATCACACGGCGACAAATTTGCAAGAGACCAGCTGGATTAGACGCGTGTTTGTTACTCACTCTGGGTTGTAGCTACAGTGTCTTAGCGTCTGTTTCTTCGCCTCTCTGTCAGTTCGTATGAGTAGAGTGCAACTGTTTCTCTGTCTGACAATCTGTATGTTCGACTGTCTTTTTGCTACCAATAAGCCACACTATTTACCTATCTGTTCGTCTGTTCATCTGTTTGTCCGTCAGGATGTCTAGTGTATCTGTTTGTCAATTCTTCGCCTGTCTTACTGTCTATCTATCTTCCCTTATCTGTCCTACCTCTTGGCCAGTTGTGTCATTGTTTCTCTCTGTCCACCTTCCTGTCTCTCCATTTGCTTCTGTCTTTCCATATACTCATGTCTGCCTGTTCCTCTGTCCTTCCACTTGAAAACCTCCTCATTCATCTGTCCTCATGTCATTGTGTCGAATCATATTTCCTAATTCTGTCTTTCCTCTTATAAACCTTCCTGCGTCTATCTGTCCGCCTGCCATGCTCTGTGACCATCGTGCACGGTCTTGTCAGCCGACCCGTCACTCAGCCCTAACGCCAGATGGTCACGACTTCACCCTTACTCCCCGTCCCTGAACACTCCCTGTCCTCCTTCCATCATCTCCGCCTCTCCATCACCTCACCAAAGACACTACTCGACGCCTCTTCCCTCCTCCACTGCCTCCAACAACCCAGCCAGGCCATCACTCACCCACCCCCTCCCTTGCCTGGATGAGTTATATCACTCTAACACACACTTACACACACACAAAGCTCTTCCCCCCACTCTCTCACAAACACGCACACACACACACACACACACACACACACACACACACACACACATGCGGGTCACAGCGCTGAAAAGAAGACCAATACGCAGTGAGGGAAAAAAAAACGCTGAATGATGAACGTAGCAAAGAGTAAGACTATGACATTTTTTTCTGTGCGTCAAGGATGGCGATAGCAAAAAAAAAAAGGAACATGCAGTAACGTCAATAAACGGAGGAGACGGTAGATAGCATAAGGTGTAGGATAAGGTGTAACATTGACGCAAAAAAAAACCCCAGTCTCGGGAAGGTAATTAAGAAATTCAATTTATGAGCAGTAGCGAGACGATGAATAAAAGACGAAAGAAAACAATCCCTCATGCGAAACGAAAAGAAAAAGCAAACGTAAGAAATACAAACAAACAAGCTGCAAACACCGGCACGCATACACAGTGTAATTTGATTCGCTCTTCCTCCAAGATCTGTAAAAGTTTGATTAAATCCACCGCTCTCGTCCGCGGCCCCCATCTTCTCTTGCTGCAGACTTGTTTAGTTCCCGGCAATGATGAATACCCGGGACCAGGGGAGGAGGAGAAGGAGGAAAGGAACGTGAAAGAGAAGAAAGAGGATGGAGTTGAAGAGGAACAGGGAGCCGAGTAAGGTACAAGAAAAACAACGCATGCAGCAAGAGAGAAAATCATGCTCAAGGCGAAGCAAAAATTGGGTAACAAACAGTGATGAATGAGAGAAAATGAGCAGCTGCATAGTTCCGCGCAAATGCGATTGAAAGTTTTCAATAAAAGTTAGATTTATGAACAGAGAGGCCAGACGGTAATTTACTGTTCCCAAGACCTGCCACCCGTGAGCGAATTGGTTTCTTGTGTTCTATATATTCTAGTGCATTGTTGTGTCAAGGAAGCGAAAGGAAAAATGAGGAGACAGGAGTGGCGTGAATAAAGAAATGGATTAAGGAGTAAAAAGGCTAATATAAGTAGAGGGGAAGTTACGAATATGAAAATCTAAGTGAACACATCTTTGCTCGAAAGAAATCGTAAATCAAAACACGAGCAGGAGGATGGGCTGTGATTTTATACTCTATATTTCCTTTATTCCAAACTTTGTTACTGAATTTGCAGCTCGATTTATTTATTTTTTTGAGGGAGACCAAATATTTCTTGTTTTATTGTGATGTTTATTGTACTTTCAATGTTTAATACCTTTCATGTCCGAGGAATATCGTCGTTATGAATATAAACATTGCATTTGTACAATTATGTTATCCACTCTTGCAGGTAATAAAGAGAAATGTTTCCCTTATTAAGAATATACGGGTTGAAGACTTTCCTTCACAGATCCTTCGTAGATAAAGAAACAAGCCTATTTCAAAACATTCGAGGATATAAAAATTCTTAGTAATAAAACTATAACGTCGGCGACCTGAGGCAGCCAATAAATGATTCGAATCTAAATTATTGGCAAAAAGTTTTCACCAAAGGATGAATAAAATGCACTGATTCTCTCTTTTTCACTTTCCCTTTCTTTGCACTTGATTTTACTAAAACTATTTCCTACTTTCCTAATGCAAGATCACAGCAATATGATCCTTTTTTTCAGACACTGACATAAAAAAAACACCACCTCGCCTCCACTGTTCACCTGCAGAATACAGCAGGCAAACTTGA
Source organism: Eriocheir sinensis (assembly GCF_024679095.1). Taxonomy (NCBI): domain Eukaryota; kingdom Metazoa; phylum Arthropoda; class Malacostraca; order Decapoda; family Varunidae; genus Eriocheir; species Eriocheir sinensis. The sequence continues at coordinate 14,407,072 of NC_066548.1, forward strand.
TAATGACTGGGTGAGCTGCAACAGAAGTCTTCCGGGAAAGAGTTAGTCAGTGTCAATAAAATGTTCAGCCCTGACTCACTGGGGGTCCACGCAGTCACTCCCTACCCCCCCCTTTCCCTTTAGAAGAAGTGGCAGGTGTAACACTCTTCCAATTACTGTTTGACTCGTGCCGGCAACCTTCATTTAGCTGCCTGTGTTCCCGCGAGCAAATCAAATGTGTGTGTGTGTGTGTGTGTGTGTGTGTGTGTGTGTGTGTGTGTGTGTGTGTGTGTGTGTGTGTGTGTGTGTGTGTGTGTGTGTGTGTGTGTGTGTGTGTGTGTGAATGCGAGCTACTTTTTTGTGATGCAAATGTTTCCTGTACAGATTCATCCCCTGCGCCAAAGTTCTTTATTTAATTTTATTTTCCTGGTGACGTTTTTCTATGAAGCGCTCGTATTAATTTTTTTTTTTTTGCCTAACAATCTAATTCATATATTTTCCATGCAATTTGTGTGAACAGAGTATTAGTTTTCAATATTCTTTCTGGTGATGTGTGTGTGTGTGTATGTCTGTGTGTGTGTGTGTGTGTGTGTGTGTGTGTGTGTGTGTGTGTGTGTGTGTGTGTGTGTGTGTGTGTGTGTGTGTGTGTGTGTGTGTGTGTGTGTGTGTGTGTGTGTGTGTGTGTGTGTGTGTGTGTGTGTGTGTGTGTGTGTGTGTGTGTGTCCACCAGTATTTATTTCTTCGGTATCACGAAAAGTGTGATGGCAGCTGCCCCCGCCTTTCCGCAGACTGCTGTGACGTGCAACCTATGTCTTGGACAGAAGTGTATGTGTGTGTGGGTGCGTGCGTGCGTGTATTGCGTTGGGAGTGGGATCTAAGGACCCGTGTTGATGGCAGCCGCGTTTCCGCGGACTATGGCCATGCTGATCCTCTGCCGGAGCCAGCAGGTCTCACGCGGCTCTCCCGTCTGCTCCGTCATCCTGCGTCCTATTTCTTGGATCAGCTTGGCGCATGCAGGGCCCAGGGTGCCCATGGTCTATATCGCTAGCGGCTCGAAGCGATAGCGCTGGGCGAGTTCGGCGTAACGTTGTCTTTTCTGTTGTTCAGCCGATGGGGCGGCTGCTCCTGGATTGGTGGCGCTCTCCATGATGTGTGTGCTCCGGAACGTGTTCGTGCATGTTACGTCCCAGAGCAAGGATCGGCCGCTGCTGAATGGGTATATTGTTACCCCGTCCGGTCTTCGCCCGTCACCCCGATCTAGTCCGCGTGGCTTCAGCAGTGCGGGTACTCCGGCTGCGGTCAGGCTGCGGCGGACGATATCGTTGAGGGCGGCGTGGCGAGGTAGTCTGCCTGGGTCGCGGTGGCAGGAAAGCTGATGATGGCCGAGGTTGTCCGCCATGTGACCACATCTGCACTGGTGTGGCAGGCAGACCGGCGCTCCGAGGCGGAGAGCCACACCGACGCGCACTGCTTCGTCGGGAAGTAGCAAGCCAAGGCTCTCCGCGGGAATGGTGTCGAGCCAGGCTCCACTGTGGGGGGCAGCTGCTGCAAGCAGGCAGGCACGGTGAATCTGGTTGCTCCGTTCCTGGAGCCCCTCCAGGCGGTGACGACAGGCGGCTTCGTCCAGCTGACGTTGGCTGATGGGTGATTCGCAGCTGGGGTTGATGTCGTAGTCCGGGCATTGGCGAGCTCGGAAAGCGTTGAGTGCGGTGGTGAACAGGTATGGTTCGTCGTCGCGGGGGCGACCAGACCAGTCTGGCGGACCAGTTCCTATGTGACACTCAAATAGGAGATGAAGGTAGGGAGCGCTACATCCTCCATGCGTCGGACGCCGATGCCTCCCATACGGGTAGGGAAGCTTGCAGCCAGCTGTGTGTGTGTGTGTGTGTGTGTGTGTGTGTGTGTGTGTGTGTGTGTCCAATTACTTGAATTCTGGTCGTGGCATTTTGTTGATATTCACAGTCTGTCTGTGTAACTGTCTGTGTTCGTTTTTTGCTATTTTTTTCATATATTTCACCTCATGCAATATAGACTTTTAATTACTCTCTCTCTCTCTCTCTCTCTCTCTCTCTCTCTCTCTCTCTCTCTCTCTCTCTCTCTCTCTCTCTCTCTCTCTCTCTCTCTCTCTCTCTCTCTCTCTCTCTCTCTCTCTCTCTCTCTCTCTCTCTCTCTCTCTCTCTCTCTCTCTCTCTCTCACTCACACCCATACACCGCCGCAGGCATCCAAGGCTTGTCAACAAAATTTCATTATCCGCCGGCGGGTGTTTGGCCCGGCCTCTGAGGTGCCTCATCCCCGAGTAAACAGACTCCTCAAGCCGCCTCAATTCCACCGCAGGTAAGTTGACGCGACGCTTTTTTTTAGACCCTTCGACTTGGGAAGACAACGTCAGAGCCTTTGCCACACATCTCTCCTCTTAGGACTCCCTTGTACCTGCTCCTTCGTTAATTTTGTTGTGTGAGAGGTTTATTTTAGCGCTTCTACTTCTCATGCACGACTTACCTACCCTTCATTAATTTTCTTTCCTCAATCATTTCACTTCCTCAATGTTACTTCTACTACAACCTCCATCCTACCCAAATACCTTCATACTACCTTACCTAAACGCTTCATTTCCTTCAATGCTTCCCTTTCTCTCCCATCCTGCTCTACACCTATTTTTTTCCCTATTTATGTCATCCTTTTCCTCAAGCTCCTTTCCACGCCAGCGCCCTCTAAATCCATACCTCCTCCCATATTTACTCTCCACCTTCTCCCACCCCTCTCACCATCTCAGTACCCTCTTTCACAGGCTCAGGTTACAGAACTCTTCACTACCCTTTCACATTATCACTCTCTGTATCCAACCCTCTCCCCATGCCTCTTTCCTTCTCAGCATCCTCTTTCACAGCCTCAGGTTACAGAACTCTTCACTCTTTCCCCTCTCACGGCATCACTCTCTGCATCCATCCCTCTCCCCATAGCAGCCTTTTCTTCTCTCCCATGCCTCTCTCCTCCTCAGCATCTTCTCCCACAACTTTCTCTGCACCCTCAGGCTATAGAACTCTTCACTGTCTCCCTTCCTTCTCTGGCGGCTTCTTCCTATAAGCTCTGTCTCCTTCCCTTTCCCCTATCTCTTCAAACCACTCACCTCACTCTGCCGCGTGTTTGTATACTCTGCTTAAGCTACGGAGAACACGGTAACATCATCGGGAGGGATTAGTTCTTCTTCCTCTCCTGCTCACCAACTTTCGCTCGCCACTCACTTTCCTAACACTTGCTTTCCTTCCATCTATTCCTCTCTGGCTCCCTTACTCGCCTTCACTCACTATTAACTGTCTAAACCCCTCATTTACCATCCTTTCCTCTCTTCCTCTCTCGCTTACTTGAATTTGCTCGTCACTCTCTTACCAACTCTTTCAATGCCAGTTCTTAGAAAGGTTTAGTCTCGCGGGAGTTAAGATTTACAACTGCGCCAAAAGCTGAAATCGATGTGATGAAGATTAAAAGTTCATATTTCGCCCATAACACTCTCCTGGCGCCTCATTAACAGTTTGGTTCGTTACTTAAAGAAAAGTTTGGTCTCGTGTGAGTTGGATTAATCGTTGTCGCATAACGAGCAGAAATTGATGTTTGAAGTATGTTTTTGATTTTTACATGACGGTCATATGACACTGCTTGGGTTACTGACACTTATACGTAGTTCTCAGCACACTAGTTGAGGTCCAAGGTACTTGTAATGAGGTATGAGGGGAAGGAACATACTTTTTATTTGCAGCAAACGAGGCAACTCGGGGACGGAATAAAAACATGATCTCCCCCTCCCCCCTCAATCCCCGCAGCTAACTCTGAGGGAGGTGAGGCGTTAATCCCTTGAGTGCTGTGAAATGAAGCCGATCACACACCATGAACTCCATACTTAGGATGAAGAGTGGCAGATGTATGATAACTACATCCATAAAAGTAGAAGCATACACTATGGCTGCACGTGGCAGCGATGATCATCTCCGTCCCGTTGGCCCTTGAGCCTGCGGTGGGAGAGAATCCTTAACCTGACACAGGGCCAGTGAAACATCCGAGTTACCAATGTTTACTTCCCCGAGTTTCCCCAGTTGTCCTATTAACGATCATCCCGAAAGGAAGGACGAATAGGGGAGCACTGCACTAAGCATCTAACACAGTGGTTCTTAACCTGGGTTCGACTGAGCCCCAGGGGTTCGGCGAACCAGTCTCAAGGGTTCGCCGAAGACCCTCTGAAAGACAGCGTAATTTTGCAATTGAATTCTAAGCTAACTTTCTTTAATATTTTTATGAATTAAAATGAATTCCATTCTTTTTATTATCCAAGATTAGTATACTCTTGAATTTTGAAGCAACTTTTCTTCCACTAGTGTATATATATATATATATATATATATATATATATATATATATATATATATATTTATATATATATATATATATATATATATATATATATATATTTTTTTTTCTATTTGGCGGGTTTAGGTACTGTGCAGAGGTTTTCGTTAGGCTTCGGCGCCTCCGAAAAGATTAAGAGCCACTGATCTAACACATGCCAACGTTTGCAAAAGGCAAACCAGCTTGTAGCAGTTTCGTTGGCTCTTGAAAGGAGTCACGAAGCAGGACTTCACGGGAAAGAAGACTATTGCTAGACTGAGATATATTAATTTAATAAATATTTAAGTCCCGCCCCTTTTCACCCCCTGAAGCCCCCTGCTCTGAGCTCTTTTGCCCATATAAACAGTAGCCTTGGCCTAATAACCACAATCACTTGATCGCCAGAAAAAGTTGTTTAATAAACATCATTACTAACACTTGCTTCTCCAGTCCGAAATTCAAATCTGCGTCCTCATCAGAACTAGTTTCATTGATAACCCTCTCCCTTTCCTGTGTTCCCTTTGAATGTAGTTGGTCAGCCTGGTCAGCCCTGCTTTCCCCTTGTTTCTGGTACACACTGACAAATTCACTTTGATGTGTACACCCACGCCCTTCCTGCCCATCCTCTGAGGCATGTGACTGGTTGTGATTATCTGTGTGGAGTGGCGGCCGTTGGGCGGCAACGATGAAGAGTAAACAAACCGCCGCCGTTGTTCATTAACACACACACACACACACACACACACACACACACACACACACACACGTAGGTCATGATTCACAGGATTAATTATCTGATCAACGTTACAGTTCCTTTTACATTTGCTGCAGGTTACATGTATGAAAAATAACATGCATTGGGCCTGAACGTTCGTTATTAATACGAGTAAGCGAAAGCTTATGAATTCATTACGAGGATTTATGAACCTGTCGGTGAGTTCGCAAACACAGCCTCCCCCACACCGCATCGCTTCAAATATCCCCCACAACCCCTCGTGTACAGGGATGGAAAGGCAGGGAGAATCGGCCGAATAGTACTCCAGCAAACTCTTAATACAACCATGGAACCACAACCCCGACATGAGGTGAGGCGCGGGGTATGTGGCCAATAAGTTCTCCTTTATCACTGCTCTTTTTTACCCCTGGACGCCGCTGGAACAGAAAAACAACATTACCGACAGTGCTTGGCTCCGCTAGTGGCTGACACTTTATTCACGGCACTTGCGGCGGGTGAGGGACGACACCGAAAATGACTGGCGGGTTGTCGCTACAGCGGCTACACTACTAAAAAAAAATAGTTGTCTCTCGCGAGGCGTTGGGCCAGCGTGGGAGGCGGCGATCTGTGCCACCCCTTCTGCCTCCCTAGCACTCTTCGCCACCTCTGATCTCTCCCTCCCAGTGGATTTGAAACCACGCTCGCCCGGTTCACACATCAGACAGCAGCCGAACCTCCAGGGGGGCCACAGAGTTCTACCCGCGATGAGACAGAGGGCTGGGCCAATAGCCACGTACTGATGGACAGGAGGACTGAGGGCTGGACAGGAAGGCAAGCACCAACCGTCAGACACTCACAGCAAAATTAACTCCCACCCCAAAAACACGCACGGTGAGGCGGTGGTCGAATTGTCAGCTTGTGATAGTAGTGAACGGGGCTGCAGAGGGCCGGGGTCTTATCCATCCTAGGTTGATAGTTTTCTCAGTCATCCCCGAGCAGCCGAAGAACTCCCTGCATGGTTCCAAGGTGCCTCAGATTATGCAGCCAACTCTTACGTCCATATAGGGATTGGTGGCTCATTAATGTGTGTGTGTGTGTGTGTGTCAGAGAGAGAGAGAGAGAGAGCAAGTTCCTGTCCCCTCCCACTCATGACTTTTCCTCGAGGGCTCTCACACACATGACGTCTCTCTCCTTCGCTCCCCTTCCCTTTTATCTTCCCCATTCATCCTCCTCTCACTTTTGTCTCCCTTCCTTCCTCTCCTTCCACCTGGCACCGTCCACTGCTTCCTCCTCTCCCTTCCTCGCCTCTCCACCTTCCACTTCGCCTTGCTTGCCTCTCTTTGTGTTTTTCCTTTTTTTTCCCTCTTCCTTCCTTCCTCCCTACCGTACTTTCTCTCCTTCCTCCCTACCGTATTTTCTTTCCTTCCTCCCTACCGTACTTTCTCTCCTTCCCCCCTACCGTACTTTCTTTCCTTCCCCCCTACCGTACTTTCTCTCCTTCCTCCCTACCGTACTTTCCTTCCTTTCTCCGCCAGTACTTTCTTCTTTCCTTTCTCTTTCTCCACCACTTTCCCTCACACTCTCCCATTTCTCTTTCCTTTTTTCTTGTTTTTCTCCTTCTTCCTTTCTTTTTTTGCTTATTGGCCACTTTCTCTTTCCAGACTCCTATCTTTCCTTCTTCTTTCTTTATATTTTTTCTTCCCCTCTTTCTTTCCTCCTCCCCTCCTAATTTCTTGCGTCTTTTTCTTTCATTCCTTCCTTTCTTCCGTTTCCTTCATCTTTCCTTCTATAAACATAACCTATTTATCTTTCCTTTTCGTTTCTTTCTGTCAATCTCGTTCTTTCCTTTTTTGTATCACAGTTTTCTTTTTCATATTTTCTTCATTCGTCTCTCACAACACCTTGCTCTGTTTCATACCTTCTACATCTCTTCTACTCTTCCTCCTTTTTCTTTTGGCTACTTTTTTTTTCTTCCCTTATTTTCCTTTCTTCTTTCCTCTTTTCCCTTCTTCCTTCCTCTGTTTTTTTCTTTCCTTCCTACTATGCTTTCTTCCTTCTGTCCTTCCTTCTGTCCTTCCTTCCTTCCTTCCTTCCTTCCTTGCCTGCTTGCTTGCTTGTTTGCTTGTTTCCTTCCTTCCTTTCTTCCTTCCTTCCTTCTTTCCATCCTTCCTTTCTTCCTTACTTCTTTCCATCCTTTCTTCCTTCCTTCCTTCTTTCCATCCTTACTTCCTACCTTTCTTCTTTTTTTCCTTTCTTCCTTCCTTCCCTCTTTCCATCCTTCCTTCCTTCTTTCCTTTCATTCTTCCTTCCTTCCTTCCTTTCTCCCTCTCTTCCTTCCTTCCTTCCTTCAGTCCTTCTTTTCTTTCTTCCTTCCTTCCTTCCTTCCTTCCTTCCTTCCCTCTTTCTTTTCATTCTTCCTTCCTTCCTTCCTTCCTCCCTCTTCCTTCCTTCCTTCCTTCCTCCCTTCCTTCCTTCCTTTCTTCCTTCCTTCCTTGATCCCTTCTCTCCCTCCCCCTCCCCTCCCCCTACCAACCCAGCATCTTGAGACAGCCGAGTTGGTGTTCTGAGTGGCAGCCTCGTAATGGACCGGACTAGCCAACACGGGGACTGTCACGGACATCTCATCCATCCCCAGGACACACACACACACACACACACACACACACACACACACACACACACACACACACACACACACACACACACACACAGTCAGTCAGTCAGTCAGTCAGTAGGTGAATCAACGCCGACTCGCCTCTTCACTCCCTCATTACTTGCCTCATAAATTCATGATATTGTCTGCGTGAGCTCCCATCTCCCATATTCACTACATTTCTCCATCCTTACTACGGCCCCGCTGCGCAGAATGATCAATAGAAGCTTATTCGCACGCTATCTATCCAATAAGTACTTGTATTAACGGGTGTCCTTGGTCAGTGATTCATTTCGCTGCTAAACTCTACACCAACCATCGTCATAATATAGAAGACTTTGGCCCACTTCATCACTGGCGTCATGTTGTTATTAACAGAGCCACGCAAAATTCAAATGGATGCTGATACCGTAGATTTTTTTGTGATCTAGATTCTTTTTCGAGATCTTGATGATACCTAGAGCACAAAATACACTACAGTATCAGCATCAATTTGAGTTTCGCGTGGTTCTTTCGGTAATAATAAGGCGCCGTTGATCAAGTCGGCTCTGGCAACAACTTTTCCGTTACTTTTATTTCTTGCTTTCAACGACCTTAACCGTTTCATTAGTTACCATTATTCGAGAATAATACGAAATTCCTAATAATTCTTTTCATTGAGAGTACTCTTGAATTTTCTTTTTTCTAGTAAAGGAGAATCAGAGAAATAGTACCTTGAGCGGCGATCAGGTGTGATTGAAATTCCTTGGGGCAGAAGCACACGACTCGATCGACTCAAGGGCCACAAGGGGTGCGGGAGTGCAAGAAATAATTAGCGGAAGGGGCTGCGTCTGATCCTCTTCCTGCTGGACACTCAACGCGAAGGAGAATATCAGATCGAGAGACAGCAAAGTGAATATGAGAGTAGGGTGAGGGTCATCTGTGCCTCGAGTGCCGGGTGTGACGGTGTTGAGGAGAAAAATGAAGAGGAAGGAATGAGAAACGGCGTAGGGAAGAGAGGGCGGTTGAGGGGGCTGAGTAGGAAGGATAGTTATGTGTTGCTGTCTTGTCTTGCTGTGCTTGCCCTGCTTCCTCCGGTATTACTGTGGAATTTATTTGCTTTTGTGTTACTGAGTTGAGTTGTCGAGTTGCTGAGTGGCTGGGATTGAGTGTTTTGCTCTTATGTTTCAGTGGTTTTGTCGTGTTGCCGTGCAGTTGTGTTGCTGGTTCGTTGAGTTGCCGTGTTGCTGTGTCCTTGCTAGTCTTTCTGTTCCGACACCATTCGTTTGTGCACACACACACACACACACACACACACACACACACACACACACACAAAGAGCATTTCCACACTAATTGTGAGCTGGCCGTGACATGTCACCGGAATTAATGTTTCCCCCGCTGTTGTAATTATGTTAATGTTGATGCTATTTTTTGGTGGTGGAACGTTTTAATTCGCACCAAGTTTTGTTTGTACAGTTTAATGATGGATTTATTGTTGATTTTACTGTTGCCGTTGTTACTGGTGGTGATGGTGGTAGTGCTGGAGGCAGCGGTGGGAGTACAGCAGCTGGTTATAGTAGTGTTGTTGCTCTTGTTATTGTTGCATCTTTAAAAAAAAGTAATAGCGGTATTAGTATTACATAAGAACATAAGAACGTAAGAAGTCTGCAAGAGGTCGGTTGGCCTATACAGGGCAGCTCCTGTAATCCTAACCCCACCTTACCTCACTATCCATGAATTCATCCAACCTTTTCTTGAATGTATTTATGGTATTGGCACCCACAACATGACTGTTAAGCCTGTTCCATTCATCCACCACTCTTTTTGTGAACCAATTCTTGCCTATGTCTTTGCTGAGTCTGAATTTGTCTAACTTGAAACCATTGCTACGTGTTCTACCTGGCTCTTTTACTACCAGAACCTTATTGAGATCTCCTTTATTATCCATTTATAGACCTCGATAAGGTCTCCTCGCAACCTTCGCCTTTCTAGAGAATGTGGATTTAAATGCTTGAGTCTATCCTCAAAGGGCAAGTTTCTCACACCCTGAATCATTTTTGTCATCCTTCTCTGTATAGGTTCTAACATCCTGATATAAATTTTATAGAAGGGTGACCAGAACTGGACCCCGTAAGTAAAGTGGTGGTGGTACAATTATTATTATTATTATTATTATTATTATTATTATTATTATTATTATTATTATTATTATTATTATTATTATTATTATTATTAGTAGTAGTAGTAGTAGTAGTAGTAGTAGTAGTAGTAGTAGCAGCAGCATTGTCATATTTTCCATTCTTCTATGCATCTCAAAACTCTTTTCCCTGCTTCTCTCTTCTGGGCCTTCTGTGATGCCATGAAAGACTCCGTCCCTCCTTCACTCACTCGCCACTTTTTCATCTCCTTTCCAGGCGCACGTACTTAACCCCTGGCTAAGTCTTTTCTTTGTCTTCCCTGTCTTCCTAACCCTCTCCTCCCGTACTCTTTCAATCTATTGCCACTTGTCTTATCCCACAGCCTCCTTCTCATCTATATCTTCCTTAATTAAGCATATATTTAATGAAGCCTTCCCTTTGTCCTGCCCCAAACACCCTGCTACCCTATACTTCAATTACTTCAATCTCTGTTACTTGTCATCCCCCAATCCCTGTTGCATCCCTTCAGCCTCCTTCTCATCTCATGCACATACTTGAGGAACATTTCTCTCATTCCCTTCCATCTCTCCTACCTCTAACACCCTACTACCCTATAATATTATGTCAGTCCCTTTAATCTCAGCTACTTATCATCCTCCAATCCCTACTCCATTCCTTCATTCCTTGCCTCGTTGACTGTTGACTTCCACGTTTCCCTTTCCTGCCTCGCTTTCGCTTTACGAGAATCTTACCTTTCCTAATTGCGTCGCTCACTTGTTCTAGATTTTTACCCCAGTCAAGATTGGGTGATCGCTCAGAGGATGTGGGAACGGTTGAGAGCCGGAGAAAGATTAAAGGAAGTTGTAGGGCTGTGATTAAGGAGGATGGAGTGTGAGGAAAAGCTGGATGGAGCATGGGAGAAAAGGATTTGTGGAAAAGGATAAAGTTTTGAATGGAGGAAGGAGGAGGGAGGGAAGGAGGAGTATTAAGCAAGAAAGGAGAAGTATGTGGAAAAGGGAGAGTCTTGGGATGGATGGAGCAGGTAGTGGAGAGGGCTAGGATGTGAGGGAATGAAAGGGGTAAGTGAGGGAAGAGGCAAGTAGAGAGTAGAGGGGAGGTCGGATTTGATGGAGGGAGGAAAGGATGTGAGAGAAAGGCGAGGAGCATTGGCCTTTAGGAAGAAAATCATGGCGCCAGTAAGTGCTGGGTTCCCGCTGTTCACTCACGGATGAAAAAGAAGCAATGGACTTTGAAGCATAAATTTGCTCTCGGTATTCATGCAAAATTATGTAGAGGGAAATGCGGGAATTCATGGTCGCTTTAACCCAGACAGCGCGGCGCACACGAGATTGAATAAACCAGCACCGGAAGCACGCAGCGAGGAGGAAAAGAGCAGAGTCAAGCGGCGCAAAACAATAACCCCAATTTCCAGAGAGATGACGAGGCACAGCGGGAATAATTAGCAGCCTGGCGGTGGTGGTTGCAGGGGTCCCGGGGTGGCGCTGACCTGCCGCCGCCGACCAGCAAGCCAGGGCAGACGAGCTAACGGCCTAAATAATGCAGCTTCGGGAGCAATGCATCGTGACCTAAAAAGCTTCCACTGCTCCTTCTCGCTTTGTGTGTCGCAGTTCAGGACTTAAAATGAATGCAAGACTGTTGAGTACAAGCGAGTTTAACGTGGATTTTTTCAACTAGATCCTGTTAGCAGTGTTTATTACATTTGTGTCAGTAAATGTCGTCGAGGTGAGCGGCAAGACGCATGATATTGTTGTCCAAGTACATAGTGAGCGTGAATGAAGACTGAACGTCGTGCATTCATCCGAAAGATAATAGTTAAACCCTCTCTGACCGTCTGAAAAACACACTCGAAAGAATCTGTAGTTACACGTAGGTGATGGTAACTCTAAGATGTCGAGTAGGAGAAAAAGGAAAAGAAAAGTGAGAAATGTGAGGAGGAGCAAGGAGCCTGGTCAAGGGAACCGAGGAGAGCTTGGAAGGAGGGCAAGTGGGCGCAGGAGTGACAAATAACCATTAGTCGAAACGAGAACTTCTATGAGCAAAATCAAAACCCTTTCTTCACGTCGTCCAGAGGGCACCAACAGTCATCTTCCAGCAAGCTATCATACGCAGCACTGCAAAGATTCTGACCGGCGCCGCATGAAACAAGTCGTCGGCACTGAGCTATGAAGTAAAGAAAGTCGTTGCGAACTGGGGTAAAAATCTACAACTCTTGGTCTTTGTGTGGCTGATGGCGGAGAGGTGGGGGCAGGGGTCTGCTTCTGGAGGTGTTTTGGGGGGGGAGGGGGGGGAGCATGATGGACGGCGGGAGTTTAGTCGACTTGGGCATAAATTACTCCCAAAGTTTTCCAGTTATATCCCGGAGAAAGCCGGAGCGCCTGACCTTGGGGTTGTAAGGCGTCAGGAGACCTCCAACTCCTGCGTGACGGGTCTTCGGAAACGTGTGCTCGGGACGCGCTTTTGATCACCTCGTTTCTTAAGGGATTCACAACGCGGCGACAAAGACTCCAAGGCATGGGAGAAAAACCGGAGACAAAAAAGTGTAACCCCCCCATAAAAAAGACTAAGGAGAATGCCGTAATGTGCAAATTGTGCGGTTATAAAAGTCATTCCTCTGAAAAGATTGAAAGGTTAATTATTTTCAATCCACACTGCTCTTGAGAAATAAAATGAAGCAAAAATACTCCATACAACAGAGAGAAAAGGTAGAAAAGTATCCTTCTCCCTTTATTCGGTTCCTTTTCCTCCTCGTCCTCCTCCAGTATCCCTGCTTCTCCTCGTATTCCTCTCATATTGCACGTGAATCAGTCATCATCACTGTTTTCAATGGAATAGGGCAAAAACATCGTCAGCCAAACAAGTCCACACAAAACCCACACAATCATGAACTCCGGCACGGTGAGGGCTGACGTGCGCCCGTAGAGGAAACTGTTGCCGCCTATCTTAGCAGCATTGGGCGCATCGGGCGCAGCTAACAGGTGAAACTAGCTCCCTTCACCGTGAGCCGATACCTTGAATAATTTTACGACTTGTTTTTCCTCCTAACTCAGCCAACCTGACTTTGCGCCATAATACCTCGGAGTTTCGGCTTCATTCAGATATTAGTCAATCAATCAATCAAATAATCAGTTCGACGTAATGCCTTCACTTAGAGGTTATCAAGAATTCATGCTGATGAAAGACCGAGCAAGCTGATCCGTGTGCTTATCCAGGTAGGCGCTAAAATGGAGGGCTCACAGATTGCCTTTACGCGAATTTAGCTATCTTGATAATACCTTCCAGTGCTTTAATAAGTAAAATGAAGATGAGCATGCCACTAAAGCTGTAATAAAAAAAACAAAAAACAGAGGTATTCAGCTCTTCATAAAAGCCACTACATACGAACACCAATCATTCTCCTTCTTTAATCTCCTGCCTTCTCTACTCGGCCCTCCAGGCTCTCAGGAATATTTAATCTCTCACTATCCTTCCTCCACAGTCCCCCCACCCCAAGCTCCTCCCTCACCTAGCCTAACCTGGTGTCGCCTTCTCCCCTCCCTCCTCTCTGCTCCGTGTCTCGCCACTCCCCCACCATCCTTCCTTATCTGTCCCCTTCTCCCCTCTCTCCTTCCTCCTCCCTGCTCCGTGTCTCGCCACTCCCTCACCATCCTACATCCTCCGCCCCCTTTTCTCGTCCTCCTCTCTTCTACCGGCATAGTGCCTCCCTCCCTCCCACACTTCCTTCCTAATCTCCGTCTCTCCCCTTCCCGCCCCGTGCTTCGTCCCTTCCTCCTCTTTCCTCCTCCACACATACATTTGGCACCGTCACACCCGGCACTCGAGGCACAGATGGTCCTCACTCCACTCTCATTTTCACTTGGCTGTCTCTCGATCTGATATTGAATGAGTTGAGTGTCCAGCCGGGCGGGGATCGGACGCAGCCTCTTTCCGGGAATTATTTCGTACACTCCCTCTTGTGACCCTTGACTCTCTCGACATGTACTTCTCTGCCAAGGAATTCCACTTATGATTGATCATCACGAGAGGGTTTCGCCTTTCGCGGAAGAATTGAAGAGCGGCATAAAATAATTGGCAAAAGAAGACATTTCAGGTTATTTTCTTTCTGGTAACCTTTCGTAGAGGCGTATACGACACCAGGTTAGGCTAGGTTAGGGTAGGTTTGGTTAGTCATTAACATGGACCGCACAAGGATTATACTGAAGGACTAATAACCTTTATTGATTTACCCTCTTTT
>NC_066548.1:14426168-14466168 GCF_024679095.1 Eriocheir sinensis
TTTTTTAATCCGTGCTCCCAGAATATCTAACAGTAAAAGGGTAGATGTCAGTCGGGAGTTGTGTCCCGCCTCCCGGATGTATGCTGGTGTGAAATTTCAGCCGTATACCCTGTGTGCCGTCACTTATGAGCCCTAAGATTATTCGGGAAGGGTACTGGCTGGCGATCGCGTATCTATTTTGTGGTCAGACCATGAAGAATTACACACACACACACACACACACACACACACACACACACACACACACCGCTGTCTCCCTTTCATATATATTGGCTATATCAAGGACATTTCGATACACTCCTCTCTCTCTCTCTCTCTCTCTCTCTCTCTCTCTCTCTCTCTCTCTCTCTCTCTCTCTCTCTCTCTCTCTCTCTCTCTCTCTCTCTCTCTCTCTCTCTCTCTCTCTCTCTCTCTCTCTCTCTCTGTTATTCACACAGGTACGAACGACGTCACCACGACCCGGTCTGAGGAACTCCTGGAGAAGTACCGTAGGCTCATCCAGCAGTATAAGTCTAAATCCCCTAACATTTTGATTTCAGGAGTTCTACCACGGACTTGGGCGGAGAGCGACTTTTTCAGTAAGGCCTTCAGCCTAAACAACCGCTTACAGACTCTTTGTAGGGAGCTTGACGTGGAGTTCTTCAACGCATGGGACAATTTCTATGGACAAAGTGAGCTCTTCCACAGGGACGGATTGCACCTTTCTCCCATCGGGGCAGCCAGATTCGGAAGGCTCCTCAACGACGCAGTACGTGTCATCCGAGCAAAAAACGAGTCACGGCCACGTCCCTCCACCCCGCCCGTGTAAATAGACGCCGTGCATCGCAACAAACCCGTAACCGTGATCCCGCAAGTACCACCACCTCTATTACCAAGCCTCTAGATAACTTAAAAATCCTTAGTTTCAATGCGCGTAGCCTAAGAAACAAATTTGATGAGCTGAGATGTCTTGCTCTAACAGAAAATTTTGACATAATTGCTATATATATATATATATATATATATATATATATATATATATATATATATATATATATATATATATATATATATATATATATATATAAAACCGAAACATTTATCGACACCACAAATACTGATTTAAGTTCCGAATGCAGCATAGCTGACTACAGACTCTTCAACAAAGATCGTGTAAACCGTAGAGGCGGTGGCGTCGCCCTTTATGTCAAAAGCTATTTGCAACCCACTGACAAAACATCGGGAAAGAGTAACGTTGAACATTTGTGCGTGCGAATAAACATTGCAAAAGTCAATTTAAATATATCTGTCACCTACAGACCTCCCGGGCAATCACTCGATGACGACCTTGAAATGTACAGCGTCTTAAGGCAGTCACTTAATAACAACGACTCACTGATATTAGGAGACTTTAACCTCCCCCATATCGATTGGGCGACACTGTCAGGTACAGAAGGCGAGTCACATAGAATGATCGAATTTCTAGAAGAAAATTATCTAAGCCAAATGGTTTCTGAGCCAACTCGACAAAACAATATACTCGACCTGTTATAACGACCCAAGATAACCTAGTCAGTAATGTCACGGTAGGAGAACACCTCGGTTCTTGCGATCATAAATTAGTGCGCGTCGACATTAGAGCTCAATCATCAATGACTGAAAATAAAGTAAAGGTGCCCAATTTCAAAAGAGCTAACTTCGTAGAAATCCGACAAAAACTAACAAAAATACAACTATCAGATGACGGCAACGTAGAGGAAGCCTTTAAAAATCACTTACTCAGCAGAACACATTCGTCCCCTTGTTCTAGAAGCGAATTAACACTAATAAAAGCCCACCGTGGTTTAATAGCGAAATTAAACAATCAGTCAATGAGAGAAAATTGTTTTACAGGTTAAAGAAAGATCAAAGCACGCCCGAAAACATTAGACTTTATAATGATGCCAGGCGACGAATAAAAAGACTAGTAGGTCAGGCAAAGCGTAGATATGAAGAAAATATTGCAGCCAACTGTAAAAATAGTCCGAAATCTTTCTTCAGTTACATAAACAACAGAAAGGCGATCAAAAGTGGTATTGGACCTTTAACAAACAGCGACGGTGCACTAGTGACTGACAGCCAACACATTGCAAACCTCTTAAACAATTACTTTTCCTCGGTGTTTAATACTAACAGTCTTCCTCTCGCTACCACCAACACCAGTACTATTGTAAATCTCGAGCATGCATTGCCTAATTTTGAAATAACAACCGATGAAGTCCTTAAAGCTCTCCATTCTCTTAAAACAAATAAAAGTCCCGGACCCGACAAAATATATCCTATACTGCTGAAAGAAACAAAGAGCGAAATACTCTCCTCCCTCACTACCGTATTCAATATGTCCTTGCGACAAGCCATCGTCCTTTCGGATTGGAAAAAGGCTAACGTAACACCGATTTTTAAGAAAGGAGACAAAAAAATACCAGGTAACTACCGACCCATTAGTCTAACTTCAATTGTAGGTAAGCTACTCGAGAGCATAATTTGAGACAAAATTGTGAGTTACCTCGAAAGCCACTCATTAATTGGGGATTCACAACATGGCTTCCGTAACAAAAGATCCTGCCTGTCAAACCTACTGACCTTTTATAACGATCTCTTCTCAATTTATGACGTAACCAAATCAGTGGACGTAGTCTATCTTGATTTCCAGAAAGCGTTTGATAAAGTCCCACATCATAAATTACTTTATAAATCAAAGCAAATAGGCATTGACGGTCAAGTAAACCAATGGATCGCGAATTGGTTGAGCAACAGACAACAAAGAGTTGTGATTGACGGATTTAACTCAGAGAGGATAAATGGGAGATGCCCTTTAACGTAAACAAGTGCCAAGTCCTTCAAATTGGAACAAAAAATAAGAAGTTCGATTACGAAATACGCGGCGTTAAACTCACAAGTGTTCAATGCGTTAAGGACCTGGGGATTAAAATCGCGTCAAACCTCAAATTCTCACAGCAATGCATCGATGCAGCAAATAAAGCGAACAGAATGTTGGGCTTCATTAAAAGAAACTTTTTATTCAAGAATAAAGATGTAATACTTCCGCTCTACAATAGTTTAGTCAGACCCCACTTGGAATATGCGGTACAGTTTTGGTCTCACCACCATGCAAAGGACATTGCTAAACTAGAAGGTGTTCAGCGTCGAGCAACAAAAATGATCCCTTCCTTGCGCAACAAATCCTACGAAGAAAGGCTTTCTACCCTTAACATGTTCTCTCTTGAGAAACGCCGCCTCCGAGGAAAACTGATCGAATGTTTTAAAATACTTAATGGTTTCACGAATGTAGACAGAACAAAACTGTTTATGATCGATGACACTTTGCGAACGAGGACCATCAGTGGTCCAGTGTAACACGATTGACTCCTTTAAAAATAAGCTCGACCGTCACTTCCTTGAACTTAATATTAACCAGAGTAGAAAAGCAACGTTTTGGAGCCTTCTGATTAATGTAAAATCACTTAGGTTTAAGGACAGATCACCTAGTCTGGACCATGGGGTCTGTGTGGTCTGATGTTCTATGTAAATCTATGTAAATCTCTCTCTCTCTCTCTCTCTCTCTCTCTCTCTCTCTCTCTCTCTCTCTCTCTCTCTCTCTCTCTCTCTCTCTCTCTCTCTCTCTCTCTCTCTCTCTCTCTCTCTCTCTCTCTCTCTCTCAAGGATGACTGTTCATTCATCGACCGTTCATTAGCGGAGTGCCCTCCTCCCTTTTGTTCCTCCGCAGGCCGCGTCATGCCTCCACGACAGACAAAGCACGTAGAACACCCTCCTTCACCTGTAGAAGCTCATGATATTATTATTATATTATGAAATAAAGAAGAATAGAGAAAGGAAGGCTTCTTGGCGTAAGACTGAAGGACGTGACATGCTGTTGGCTAACGATCACTCTGGGTATATCAAAGAAAACGAAATATTGACTAGCTCCGGCGAAAACACTGCTGTTAAAAAAAGAGCAGTTGTTTGTGATATATTTGACTAATAAGGTTAGCTGTTTGCATTCACGGAATCATATTAAAATAGTCAAGATGAGTAAGTCACGCTAAGTGCTAGCTCAACAAACGTTGCAAAGTTATTCTCCCACTGTGAGGTCGTGGCTGTGGCAGCTGGCTGTTGCTATGGCGCTGAGGAGGGATGCAGACTTGCGGCGTCATCATATAAAAAAAAACAATTTTCATGAGTGAGGTGAAACATTACGTACAACTGTTGGGCAAAGAACATCGCCATCAGACACACTACAGCGGCAGACCTAAGCCAACGGCCGCCACAGCCATAAAGCCCCGGGGGACTATTCATCATCTTTCCACCAGTAGACGGGCGCCTCACAAGCTCAGGCCAGACCCAGCCCTTACCCATTCCAGCCCCAAAACAACACCCACCGTCCTCCAGCAGACGCTCCCATCTCACCTCACCACCTCACGCGGCGCTTCGCACTCCCAAGGTCTCAGCAAACAATCAGGGAAGTATGACATCTAATCTCGTGTCTGCGGTCTTTTAATTCGCTCTGTAAACATGTTGGTCCCACAAGGTAAAATAAACCGCGGCAGAGACTTCGACAACATCTTATATATAATGAAAAACGCAATTAGGTAGCTTAGCAACTACCTATACCGCACTGGCACAGAAGTCGGGCGAAGCGGCATGCAAGGAAGTTGACAGAGCAAACTTAAAAGTGAGCTACATACTTTAGGAAATATTCCGTCGAACAAACAAACGCCAAAATGAAGGAAGGAACATGAAGACCGCCTCCTCCCTCCGTGAGCCTGGACTACTCCACACCCAGCCCCTTGTCCGCCGCCAGACCACGCCGCCCAGACATACCGAACTACGCGGCGACACGGACGTCCTCGGTAGTACGTACAGGTATAAATAACGTCACTTCTACACTCCCCATACGCACTTAGCACAGCCTCAACATCGTCCTTAGCAACAAGAATCTTACCTCCATATTTGCGACAACACAACCCCTTCCCTGTTCTTCCATGGCCGTTAGTACGTACATGTCCTTCCTTCCTCTGAGCCTACTGCCAGGGCCCCCGACCATCACCAACTCGCGTAGACAGTAGGCAGCGACAGCATTTTATTTTCCTGAGAAAGCAGCGTCTTAAAGTTTAGAGAGCCTCCTGGACATTTTTTTTCCTGTTGATGTTTACTTTCTTGCGTCAGCTGCGTCCTCTGCCTGAGATATGCCTTTTACTCCTTTTTTTATATTCTTTTTGGCGCTCGTCCTCCTTCCCTCCTCCTCTACCATCTCTTCTCTCGGCTCATCGCCCGCCTTTGTTGCTCTTGTCTCGCCTCTAACTCTTCCTCACAACCTCTTTCTACGTCTTTTCTTTTTTCTTCTCAACATTTTCTAACTCGTGTTATTTTTTTAGTCAGTGTTTCCTCATCGTCCTGCACTTCGCCTTTAATTACCCCGCTTGGCTCTGCTTCCTCTTTCCTCCGTCGTGTTATGGTTTCCTCGATGCCACTGCCCGTCTCGTAAATAGCAATTGGGGAGTCTTATCCATCTATTTTTTTTTACCCTCTCGTTCTGAGTCTTCGTGGTTTAAATTTAGCCTCTCCTTTCCTTCCCTTTCCGCCCCTTCCGTTTCATGCATATTCCTTGTCTTCCTTTCCTCTATCGCATATACCTCTTGGTACGTCAGACTTTCATTCCTTTCTCTTTTCTTTCCCTTTCCTTCCGTACCTATCCTGACCCTCCCTTTTCTCCCTTGATCACTGCATGTCCTTCCCATATATATTTATCTTCTATTTATGGCTGACACACCTTACATGCAAGCCTCGTTTCCGTTCCTTTCCGGTTCCTTCCCTTCCGTTCCTCTCTTCACCCCTTTCTTTCTCCCCTGATCCGTGTCCACCCCTGTCACATATCACTTCATCCTATCGCCTCACCATTTCCCTTAAGTCCACCCAATCACCCATAGCGACTTCCATCTATACTTTTCCTCTTAACTTCTCACAAAACTGAAGTTGGAAGACAGTTATCAAGTTGGACCGTTCAATAAAGTGTGCAAATGTGCTAAGATAAGGGACGCTTACTTGCTCCCTTTTCTGACATAACAGTCAAACTTTTTTAATATATGGCCACGAGTTTTTTTATCACTCCTCTCTCCAAAGATTATCGCCCCGCCTTCCCGTGTATACACTGATCAATATCAACATTTACTGTGTGCAAAGAAGGATTTATTTGGTTATTATGAAAACTACAAAGGGAAGATGCAACAAAATTGTGATATGGGGGTACTAGAAAAAGGGGACGAAGATATGTATTTGATTAAAATAAAACAATGAAATTTGGAGAAGAGAGACGGCTCTATATTAAAAAAGATTGCCACTTATATATGAAAAGTCCACTTATCCTTTCAGTTTGGTAAAGTTAAAGGAACAGCAAAGTTGGGGAATACGCTGTAACTACGCGTGGCGTCGGTGCTCATCGCCGTTCTGATGGCCTCTGAGGCTGTGGTGAGAGAGAACTCATCTCAGTAGGAAAGAAGTAAAATAATTAACCTTCAAAATGCATGATAAGTAAAGGACGCTAAAAATGCTAAAAAAAAAAAAGTCGCAAGAAAGTAACAATTTGCACCCCGCCGAGTCCAACAATACTCGCTGTCAGCCACTCAGCCTCCTGCGCGGCCACGCACCTGTTCGGCGTACAAATATTAGGTTATGTGAGCAGCAAGACTATTCTGGGATATATCTCGGGCTGCAGGAGCGGCGCCAGGCTCCCGCGGGCAGCCGTCACACAGCCTCGTAAAACACATTTTCTCACCACAAACCCGAAACATTTTTCTCGGTGCAGCGTGAGGGGTCGCCTAGCAGAGGGCGCAGTAGGAACAGGCAGGTAGCAAGGGCTTTTCCTGTGCCCCATGACACCTGATAAAACATGCCATGGACACTGTTGGAAGAGGAAGAGGAGGAGGAGGAGAAAGAAAGGTGCCTCACAAAAGCCTCCCTGTCACCCTAAGAAACATATGCAGAGCCTGTGTCGTTGTGGGTCATAAAGAAGAGATCATGAAGGAGGAAACTCAGAACAAAACGAAAAGAAGAAGGCATACCAAGAGCAATAAAATGATGATGACGGAAGGAACTCCAAGTTAAGGCAAATCTACCGATGTACATAGAAGCACGCATTCCCATCACACCCTCAGCTCAATATCTATCCTACAAAACTTTCCGCCTCTCTCTGCATGAAGCTGGGAGAGATGTGCCAGACCACAGCCCATGAAGATCTTCGATTTGTGGAAGGGTGTGACCTCCTTCATAAACTGTACTAATTGAGTTAGAGTTGCTTGATCACTTAATATGATATTAGTTCTTTTCTTTCTTTTCATTTTATGGTTTGATTACTGGCTGGGCATGACCTGAGACAGAGAGAGCGAGCATCATTTGTTAGGGAACAGACAAAGAGATAAAATATTCTAACGACAATTAAAACAGGAATTCGGCTGGGAGGTTCATATCAAACGGAGTACTGGTAAAAGAAAAACTACCATAGTAACAGAGGGCCAGCACGAAAATTGTACATAAAGTCAGGGCAGACGGGATCCAGGTAGAAGTTATGATACTAGATTATTAACCGGAACAGGATGGGGTACACTGACATCAGACAAAAAAGTGGAAAAAGTTAGAAATAGTTTTAATCCTGCATGGGGCTAGAACTTGCTGTTGTTGATGATGATGATGATGATGATGATGATGGCGATGATGATGATGATGGGGATGATGGTGGTGATGAGGAAGATAATTTTTCTGAGGTTTTCAATTATCCTTTAAAACT
This sequence comes from Eriocheir sinensis, assembly GCF_024679095.1. NCBI lineage: Eukaryota > Metazoa > Arthropoda > Malacostraca > Decapoda > Varunidae > Eriocheir > Eriocheir sinensis. The sequence goes on from NC_066548.1 coordinate 14,433,967, forward strand.
TACCTCAGTTTAGTGCCATAAGACCTAATATTTACCAACACCTGCGTTTTCTTAATCCGTCAATCTAGCATGCAATTAATAAATATCTTTATGTATGGTAGAGACCCACCCTACCTTAGTTACTTAGTAGAATGCAGCGCCTACATACCACGACACAAGATTAACTCAGCTCTTCAAAGTTTTCTCTCCCTAATATAAACGAACCCACCCACAAAAGAGAATTTAGAATAAGGGTTTGGCTTTATTCTGTCCTCTCCGTTCCTCTCTATATGTATCATGATTCTCCTTCGTTACCGGGACGACAGACATACCGCGCAAAGTCGTAATATATAACAGCGATGAAAAACTCCTTGCCCCGGGGAATACTTACTCAGGTCCACACAATAATCCGCTTTCAGGACGGAACTGAAACATATGAACAGAGGTAGACAAAAACTGTGCGTGTCCAGCGGCAGGCAAGGACAAGAGAGGAGGAAGAGGGGGGGGGGGAGGGAGACGGGGAGGCTCTGTGCGCTGGTTAGAATTATGGCGACACTGTCCAACGAGAGAAAAGCTTTTACCGTGCCGAGAGAGAGAGAGAGAGAGAGAGAGAGAGAGAGAGAGAGAGATGGCCCCGTCTACCTAGGAACACGTCTTTATGTCCTAAACTTGTAAGGGATGCACAGAAAAATGAAGAGAATTATAGTTCACATTCAAGTCGACGGTTCTCCTTTTTACGACCTGAAGTTGCATCGCATAATATCATAATTACTTTGACGTGGATGCAGGAGACCGCGGTGGAGTCTGGGATGTGGTGGTGGTATGTTGTGGTGGTGTGGAGTGTTGTGGTTTTATGCGGTATGTTATGGTGTGTGTGTGTGTGTGTGTGTGTGTGTGTTGTTGCGAGGCGGTATAACGTAGGACACAGAGCGGACGGCAGTGCTTGCTATGCGGGGTAGTAAAGAAGAAGAGCTTTACGTAGCGGTGAAGAGAGAGAAGAGTAAGAATGGTTCACGGCAGGAAATGGAACTCGAATAAAGGTGAGTGTGAATAAGCGAGTTAGAGGAGACGTGACAGTGAAAAGACGGACAGACGGAGTTGATAAAAAGAAAGGAAGAGGTGTTCACAGAGATCAAACAAAAAGAGGAAAGTCACCAAGGAAAGAAAGATAAAGGAGGGAGCCTAAATGTCGAGCTTTTTTCTGATACATTTTTTTTTCTCAGTAACGCGAGGCCTCCACTCGTTCTTCATTCTCTGACACCTGTTTTTTTCCACGACTCCTAAGTTTCTCCTTTTTTAACGTACCGGTTTTTTTTCTCACAATAACTATAGGCCTACACTTTTTTTCACTTTCTGACATCATTTATTTATTTTCCTTTTCCACAGTAACTCTTGGTCTTTGCTTTTTTCCCCTGAGCGTGGAAGGGGAGGGGGGGAGGGGGGAGGCATGTCTTCCCCTCCACCACCCTCAGCCTGGCCCTCCCGCCGGTCCACTCAGAGGTCACGTTCGTAGAGGCGATAAAAAAAAAAATATATATATATAACTAGAGGTAAGGGTTTTTTTTTTCTTTCCTGATGGCCGAACACAACACAAAGGGAATTCAGAATTGTTTGCCTTTGGTAGGGTTTGGCTTAATCTAGATCGACCACAAGACTTACGTTGCGGAAATTACTCTCTGGGTCGCTTAACCTCGAGATTACAAACACCAGCTGGCAGGAGGCACGTAGGTCTTCTTGCTACCGAAAGCCTTAAAAACGGTTCTTAAAAGATTTTTTTTAAATACAAGTAAGTTGTAATAAAGGAAGTCTGAAGAATACTAACCTTTACAAATAAATAAATATCATATCGCCGGAGGCACTCAGGTCTTAGCACGTGCCACCAAAAGATTTCAATATGGATCGTGAGAGAAACACTGAGAATACGTATGAGTCGCAGTAAAGGAAGTCTGAAAAAAGCTTCTTGAACAGATAACTAAATTTTGAATGACAGGAAACACGCAGCCTTTATAGCATGTACGACTTCAGAATGCGTCTTAATGTAAAGTCTTTCAATACAACGGGTTTAAGTTAGAGAAAGTCTAAAGAACACTGATTTAGATTATTCATTTACTTAGTTTTCGTAGCCACCCCTCTGACAGCTGACCCCTGCAGCGCGTGTTCCTGAAGCTGGGCATGTGTCGGACCTTCATCACTCCATTGCGTCCCTCGCACCCTCCATACCAAACGATCTCGCTCCCTTCAGACACATACAAATGGCTTTCCTTCCATGTCATCTCCCCCTTCATTTTTTTTGTTTCCTAGTTAAGTCGGTGTCATTCAAATGGCTGCACTTATTCATCACACCTCCCCGCACCCCAACACAGCTTCTGATGTTACGCTAACCTTCCCCTTATTTTTTATTTTAATTTCTCCAGCTGACTTATATACAGATAGCTGTTCCTTCTCACCCAGTCCTATTACGCCTCAACACATCTTCCCATGCGGGCGGGCGTGGTGATCCCGAGTATCCTGGTTCAAGTACCACAGCAAGACGCTGACCATTATCAACCATTGCCGAGTGACGGACGATTATACCCACGTGCTGTCCAGATCTCCTGTCAACCCTAACTTAAGCGACCCCAATCAAGAGGTGCACCACAGCTAAGCAAGTCACTAAAAATAAAATTCGACTCTGCCACTAGCGTGCTGGGGGCATCCATCAGGATCCTCAAGAGAGCCTACCGGTCGCTATAGGCAGCACTTTAGGAAAAAAATTCCCAACGGCACACTCTCCGTCCCTTCCAATTCCGTCCCCTCCTAGCATTTGAGCCTCACACAGCTGGTCTTCCCAATATATCACTTCTTTCCACTCTGTTCCATCCTGCCAGACTGTCCCTTCCCGGCCGCCCAGCCCTCCCCAGCGTCCTGTGCCTTCACTTCGCTGCTGCCTGGTCAGACAACGGCAAGCAAAGCCACGCCAGGAGTCGCTTGTGTTGTCAGTGCTAGCAACAGTTGCCTTCACAATGAGATTAGGTAAAGAATAATACTTACGAAAACTCCAATGACAGGTAAAATTAGGAGTGACGGAGAAGAGAAGAATGAGGAGGGTGAGGAGGAGGAGGGGGGAAAAGAGGAGGCTGAGGAGGAGGAGGAGGAGGGTGAGAAGGAAAAGGAGGCTGAGTAGGAGGAGGAGGAGGAGGAGGAGGAGGAGGAGGAGGAGGAGGAGGAACAAGGAAACACAAAGGAAGAACAAACAGCAGCAGACCTGATGGTCTTACGAGGCTGTTTGTGACAAGCTACACTAACTATTTAATCAAAGGTGGAAGATGAAGGACAGAAAAGGAGAAGGCTCCTCCCCACCCCCCCCCTTCCCTCCAGCTAAAGCTGGCAGGAAAGGAAAAAGAACCATGCAGCATGGAAAAACTACATGGAAATTATGTAGGAAAGAGGAAAGAACTACCATTACTGCTACCACTAACCGGGCGATAAAAACGGACGAGGACACCAGTATTCGAAAGAACTTAACGCTGTTACGACAATGAGTAATATCTTAGTTGCTGGTTGGATTTAAAATATTTGTCTAGTCTATTCTTGAAGGCCGTATCTGTTGTACTATCAACGACAACACGGGATAGAGAATTCCAAACATTAACGACTCGATTGAAGAAGTGTTTGGCTTCGTGCGACGAGAATCTTTTACCACTTATCTTGAAATTGCTATTTCTTCTTGTCCTATTTGATCGATCAATTGTAAAGTAATCTTCCGCATTAATATCACTGAATCCTTTAAGCATTTTAAACACTTCTATTAGATCGCCTCGCATTCTTCGTTTTGATAGGCTGAATAAATTTACTTCTTTAAGCCAGTTAGATGTAACACCGTTTAGAACTACCCTCTGTTTCCGCTCAGAGAGCCAGTCCACAGGCCAACTGTGAATGTTACCTGAGATACCGTGCGCCATTAGTTTACTGAGCAATCGTTTGTGGAGGACCTTATTAAATGCCTTTTGAAAATCCAGATATATGATATTTACTGATCTGCTTTCATCGAACACCTCAGAAATATAATGAAGAAAATCAAGTAAGTTAGTTAAACACGAACGTTTACACGGAAACCATGTTACGATTTATTTATTATATTAATTTCTTCGAAGAATTTCACCATTTTGTCGCAAATGATAGTCTCCATTGACTTATAAACAATCGATGTCAGGCTAGTTGGTAGATAGTTTCCTGGATGAGACTTGTCCCCCTTTTTGAAAATTGGTGTGACGTTTGCTAGTTTCCAATCCGACGGTTTACAAATTTGATGTTTGGTTTCTTTTAAAATTCTAGGAGTAATTTTGTCAGGACCAGAAGGTTTGCTTAGTTTAGTCTTTTCAATTGTGCGTAAAATGTCACTTTCTACGATGAGCACGCCATTTAAAATCATTTCGGTCCTTCTAACCTCCGGCGGCTCAGGTGATAAACAATCTTCGTCGGTAAATACGGATGCGAAAAAGTTATTTAGGACTGTTGCCATTTCAGTCACATCGTTCGTGTGGTTACCATTTTCACTAGCAAGCGGTCCGATACTACAAGTGAGTGACTCTTTATTATTTGCATAGCTAAAAAACACTTTAGGATTAGATTTACTTGTTTCCGCTATATATTCTTCAAGATTTTTCTTGCTTCGTTATATTAGTTTCTTGGTTTCCCGCCGAATTCTGTCCAACTCTGGTTTGTCAGCCTCACTTTGGGTTGATATGTATCTAATGTACACGCGTTTTTAAAGAGTATTTTTAGTTTCGTTGTTCCACCATATGGGTGTCTTCTTAAAAGTTGAACGTCTGTTACGATAGGGTACTTATATGCTTATGGCATTGTTCAGTATTGTGGTGAGGGCCTCCCACGATTTATCAATATCTGTTTCCATAGAAATTACGGTCCATTCAGAATTATTGAAAATTGATCGGAGTCTTACCAAATTCGCTCTCTGATAATCTGGCACCTTTTCCTTACTAGCAGTTACTTTACTTTCTTTCATCTTGATGCTGAATGTGATTATTCGGTGATCTCTAGAACTAAAAACTAGACCACCATTTTCTTGGTTGACTAGATCAGCTGTCGTTGAAAATATAAGGTTAAGTATGTTATTTTCCCGAGTCAGTTCTTGAACGTGTTGATGTAAGTCACTTTCTAATAAATTTGAGTACAGGTAGAGCCCTGTATGAGAGTTCAACGGTTCGCCCAATCTTCTCACTGGCAAGTTGAAGTCCCCCACAATTACTGCCTCGCAACTGCTACTTGTTTCTAATACTAACTCACTTAACGCGTGGTCGATAACAAGAGTCTGCCTGGCGGTCTATAGATTAGTCCAACCACTATTTTACGAGACATTTTTAATTTCAATGAAGATCGTGTTCACATTGGTTATAATATATGTTTTCACGGATACTAAATGGAGAGAGTTGGGAGTTAACCTGTGAGGCAGGTAACTCGTCCTCCCGTGAAGCAGGAGGGTCGTTTAGAGGGGGCACAGTCTCGGTGGAGGGCCTCTCCACCATCGATGGTGGAGTCACTGCCACATTGCTAGCAACAAATTCCTGAAGGGCTTCAAACTTCTTTTCAAGATCATTGTGCTTGTTTTTCCATTCGGTCACAGCCTGCATAAGTCTTAATCTTAGAATAAAGAGGCTGGTAGTAATTAGCTGCAAATCGTCCGGAACAGATGTCACACTTAAGGAGTGTCGAAGGCATTGTAATAAACGGATGCAGGTTCACAGTTTTGGCGAAAATAAAAAAGCGCTCTCGAAATTACTTAAAGTGTGACCATATATTAAATTGAATAAAGAATGTGCATGGAATTTAGATACTGCTGTGTTAGTCGTTTCCAACACTGCGAGTTCGCTCCCACAGGGTCTTGAAAACGCCTCAAAGACCTATCGCTTTTCCTGAGCCTCGGTCACGAGAGAGACTTTCACAACCCGGAACTTTTCAGCTATTGTCCTCGTCGTTTTGTTCCATAGAACAGGGCCGGCGTAGTCACTCAGTACAAAGATGGCAAGGGAGGATAGGATCCATCAATTCGTTCTCACTTTCCGAATCGTCTAACACAACTTCGCGACCTTTGCAAGGCCATGTCAGTGGCACCTGTCATCAGGTGTTCTCCACCAATTCAAGAGAGTATTAGACGCCCTTTCAGAGAGACCAAAAAGCTGAAATATTCCTTGAGTATAAGAAAACCTCTCAGAAACTCCACCTAGAAGCCATGAGGTACAACCTCAAAGGCGCACGGAAGACATCTCTTTCAGGAGAAAAGAAGAAGAACCAGTTGCTCTGCAGAATAGGGATGGGAGTTGCGTCGTTAGAGGGGAGGGACGGTGAGCTCACACCGACTACTGGTACCCAGGGATTCTTCAGAGTAGAGGTCGCCACACTCTTCAACACCGCAGGCCTAAATAACTAGGGAACGATCCAGCTAACTAGGGCCCTGGAACTCCAGCCATTGTCTCATAAAGAGATCTTCTGCCTGCAGTCCAATCCACCACTGCTGCTGCCCAGAGGCTTCACCATGACCCTGGCACGGGAGACAGATCAGGTATTACACCTTGTCCAAGGATGACCTAAGACTATTCAAGGCATGGGAGTCTAGTTCCGTAAGAAGAAAACACTTCACCCGCATACCGGGAAGAGGAGGAGGAGGAGGAGGAGGGGGAGGAGGAGGAGGAGGAGGAGGAGGGGAAGGAGGGAGGACGGGAGAGGTGCTGAAAGTCGATGAAGAGCATTTCCATTTAATTGTAAAAACGACGCAAAAATAGATGACATGATTTTGAAGTTACGAAACATAAAAATGTGACTTTTCCCCAACAACCCTTTTGTCTCTCCCCTCACACTCTCCTACCCTTCCCTGTCCTTCTCCCCTCTCTCCCACTTCTCCTCCATCAGCCTTGCCTTTCCTCTCTCCTTCACCCCTACTACAACACCTCACTCCCTTTGCTCTCCCCTCTCCTCCTCCTCCTCCTTCCTCCTCCTCCTCCTTCCTCCTCCTCCTCCTTCTCCCCCTTTTCAAAACAAGCACTGTTTATGAGGGTAGGAGGTGGAAAGGAACAATGAACAAGAGAGAGAGAGAGAGAGAGAGAGAGAGAGAGAGAGAGAGAGAGAGAGAGAGAGAGAGAGAGAGAGAGAGAGAGAGAGCGCGCGCCTGGTGGAGATAGGAAGTGCGTGACACCGCTCCGATTGGAAGGCTAATTACCGCGGTTGTGTGATAGCTATTGCTCAGTGGAAGTGACCATTGCTGTGATAAGTGACACAAACCAAGTGAGTGAACGCTCGCCAAATATTAGTGTTTCCAAATGACAGTAGGAGTGAAAAAGTGTGAGGAAGAGAGGTGGCATAGCGACCCGAGCTGACCTGCCCGAAACCCTCCACTCGGTCGGCTGATCGAAAGGCCTAGTGGTGTCCCAGGGTTCAGACCTGGTTACTGGTGTGCTGTGTGTAGCCACCGGGCTGAGCCAATCAGAACCACATCAGAGTGCACAGACGTTCAGTGTCTCAACTTGTGTCACGTGCGGTGCCTCGACGGAGCATCGGAGTTCCGGTGTGACAACACCGCGCAGCTCCGAGAAAAGGCTGGCGTGGACCAAGGCCTACGAGAACGTGGACTCGCCTGTGACCTTCACCCAGAACCAGAAAGAAAACTCCCTCAGCAACCCTGCCCTGCCCGCCCTAACCTGGAGGAGCACGATCAACATCCTCAGGAGGGGCTGCAACTAATGGTGGGTAGACTGAGGGAGGAACTTGCGTCAACCAAGGCAGTAATTAAAGACCATAAGGAAGTGATAGAAGAACTCCCTGAAAAGAGGAGCGTGTTTGTGGAAGTACTATCCATAATGGACACTCTGATCGCTCTCATTAACAGTTATGTGGAGAAAATAGGGTGCAGATCTATTGAGTGCACTGCTAGCCCCGAGACAATGGACTTGTTGCCGGTTCTGGGAAGAGCCTAGAAATGCATTGTGCCACGTACCAATGATAACATAGTGCACATATTACGTCCTATAAATTGCTAGTTGACTGGATATTGGAGAGATATCTCAAATTCTTCTCATCTCATGGGGAGAAGCCACCATTAGCTCGTGACGTCATCAGGCTGAAGCGAAGTACAGCAGACGACAGTACCGGTGTTGTGTCCATTGTTTTTTTTATCAGCTATGGCCACTCCAGCTCCAAACTGCGCCCAACAGGTATGTTATAAGTGCTTACAGAACACCTTAAGAGTGTTGGATGTGTGTTATATTATTAAAATGGGAGTGAAATCAACCGACTCGCCTCTGCTCTGCAGAAAATAGTTGAGTTCACGATTAAAAGTTAGTCCGAGGAGGAACTAGAGAGAAAAATCAAGGTTGAATTTATATTAGTATTATGGAAACTTACCTAGCCTTCCCTAGAGAAAACAATGGCTCTGGAATGTCAGAGAGAGAGAATCAACGCCTGAAGATGAATAAGAAGAAAACGAATGCAGACCAATAATTTATAATCAGAGGACATGACAGTAGAGATAATAGTTGAGTTCACGATGAAAAGTTAGTCCGAGGGGAAACTAAAGAAAATTACTGCAGGATTCACTAGCACAGACAGAAATATCTTACATGGAGTACTTTTGTCCGTATATATATACTCTTGCACATTGGCACGAATCACCAACGACTGCGGGTTACGTCTCCAGGCATTGTTAGCCACTAGAAACATACACCACAACACGAAATCTCGGAGTAACACAAAGTTGGCGGCCTGCCGACTGCATCGTGACGTCACGACCAATCAGCACCCGTTTCCAGGTCACGTGATTTTTCCTCAACTTTAATCCATATTTTATACCACATTTACTATTTTACATGAAGAAAAAATAGTACCATAACTGAATTTAGGGCCTATTTTATCCGAACAGGCAGAAATTGAAATGAATATGTTGACCGAAAACATGTCCATTGAGAAAGAATGGAGTGAACATTTACCCACTAACGAGTCAGCCCGGGGCTGGTGGGATTCTCTCGAGACAATGGCTGAAACAGAGGGTGGGAGCTTAAGTCCCTCCTCACTTCACACTTCCCTGCCACCCCCTTCTCATACCCCTCCTCCCGCCCCTCTCTTCACCCCTGACAACTCATCCACCTCGAGCAGCCAACCACTCTCAAGCCCCCTCTACCCACACCCCGACTCCAGCCACTGCACCCCCACCCCTCACGCTCCGAGCAGCCAGACGCCAACCAACCTCCCTCCAACCAACCCCAACCACCCACCACCCACCACCAATAACTGCCCCACCACCCTTCTACCCCTTAATCAGCCACCACCAACACCCACCAACCACCCCCACCGAATCAATCCGTCCCCCACCCAAAAACCCTCCCCTCCCAACTCCCCCCACCAGAACAACATCCGCTCGTCACCCAGCCAACCCCCTCCAGAGCACAACCTCACCCACCCAGGGCCTGAACAGGCCTCACAGGTCTACCCAGAGACCACACAGGGGGGACACAGGGAGCCTCCCAAGAAGACAAAGAAAAGGAACCTGCCCAACAGGCTGAGACGCGGCTACAGTTCCACTACCATCCCACCCCTCTCTCAGAAAGCGAGGTTATGGGAGAGGACAGCGGAGCGCCCACATAAAGTAGGCGCTCGCATTGTCATCGCCAAGGGCACTCCAGTGATCAGTGCCTGAGGCGGCAAAAGTGTGAGTACTGCCAGGGCCTCTGCAATACAATGCAAACTTGTCGGGAAAAACTGGCAGACCGGAAGCACCAGGACCTGATCGAGGCTGTCAGGGCGGACAGACAGCAGACGACTGAGCTTCTTAGGGGCTCTACCTGGCGCCTTCCTCCGCCGGGCTTCAACACATCCTGGAGCGCCCCGCCTTCACCGCAACCTGTGTTCTACGTTCGCCCACACCCTCACCTACAAGGCATAAACGTTTCGCCCCTGGCCTTCCCTCCTGGGTACAGCGATGCCTTACAACGACAACCGGCAGCACAGAGGGTGCTGGGATGAGCTACGCATAATGTCGGCCAATCTGCGGGGATTCTACATGAACGTAGGCGAGATCTCGCACAGCTTCGTTCGTGTGCACAATGCTGACTTAGTGTTCGTGTCCGAGACCTTCCTGGACAATAATGTGCCCCAAAACTATGTGCGAATAAAAGGATATTCAGCCTGGGTCAGGAAGGATTGGAATACAAAGGGCGGAGGGGTTGCCCTCTGTTACAGATCATCTCTCAGTGTTGTGGTGCTGGACACGCCCATCCCCCCGGGGCTCGAGGTGTTAGTGTTTAAAGTGCTCAGTGTCGGAGGCCGCGGGACACTATTTGTCGGCTGTTACAGACCTCCATCACTGGGGCCAGCCCTGACGGCCTACCTGACTGACAACCTCGACCGCCTCATGACGGCCCACCAGTAAACATGTATACGACCAGTAGGCCTATGTGATTGTATATTATTGTATATTGCATATTACTCTATTTTTCATCAGTATTGTAGCTGAGCAGAGGGTCGGTTTTTAGATAGGACTCATCATACATCCTTTAACCGAATTGGTTGAATAACAGACAGCAAAATGAGGTGATCCATGGATTTAACTCAGAGTGGGCGCCTGTCACTAGTGGCGTCTCTCAGGGCTCGGTTCTTGGCCCAGTGCTCTTCATTATTTACATCAATGATGTGGACGTTGGAGTCAATAATCTCATTAGTAGATTTGCAGACGACACAAAGAGTGATAACTCGGTTGTTACTGACGAAGACAAACAAAGCCTTCAAGAAGATTTCCATAAAATATCAGCTTGGTCTGATAGATAAGTGCCAGGTTCTTCAAGCTGATACAAAAATAAAAGGTTCGATTACGAAATGCGTGGTGTTAAACTCAAGAGCGTTCAATGCGTTAAGGACCTGGGTGTCAAAATCGCGTCAAACCTCAAATTTTCAAAGCAATGCATCAACGCAGCAAATAAAGAGAACAGAATGCTGGGCTTCATTAAAAATAACTTTTCACTCAAAAAGAGGTAATACTCCCGCTTTACGATAATTTAGTCAGACCTTACTTTGAATACGCGGTGCAGTTTTGGTCTTCCAGCCATTTTTTTTACAGCAAAGGAAACAGTTCAAGGGCTTATAAAAAGAAAACAATGATGAAAAAAAAGCCCGCTACTCACTGGTCCTAAAAAGATTAGAGGAGTGGTAGAAAGAGAAGTCAATTTCGAGAGGAGAGGTGTCCTGATACCCTCCTCTTGAAAAAGTTCAAGTCGTAGGCAGGAGGAAATACAGATTAAGGAAGATTGTTCCAGAGTTTACCAGCGTAAGGGATGCTGGTTAATTTTTGCAAAAGGGGTTTGGACAGTATAGGGATGAGCTTGAGTAGAAAGTCGTGTGTGGCGAGGCAGCGGGAGGGGGGGAGGCATGCAGTTAGCAGGTTCAGAAGAACAGTCAGCTGAAAATATCGATAGAAAGAGAGGCAACATGGCGGCGGAATTTAAGAGGTAAAAGACTATCAGTAGGAGGAGGAGAGCTGATGAGACGAAGAGCCTTAGACTCCACTCTGTCCAGAAGAGCTGTGTGAGTGGAGGCCCCCCACACGTGAGATGCATACTCCATACGAGGGCGGACAAGGCCCCTGTATATGGGTAGCAAGTGTGCGGGGGAGAAGAACTGGCGGAGACGATATAGAACGCCCAACCTAGAGGAAACTGATTTAGTAAGAGAGGAGATGTGAAGTTTCCAGTTAAGATTTTGAGTTAAGGATAGCCCGAGGATATTTAGTGTTGAAGGTGACAGCTGACTGTTGTCGAAGAATAGGGGATAGATGTTTAGAAAATTGTGTCGAATTGATAGGTGAAGAAATTGAGTTTTTGAGGCATTGAAGGACACAAGGTTCCTTTTACCCCAATCGGAAATGATAGCGAGGTCTGGGGTTAAGCGTTCTACAGCCTCCTGTCTGGAGTCGTAATTCCTATTGAGAGGGTCTGTTATTGAAAGAAGTTGAATAATGCAGAGTGGAGTCATCAGCGTATGAGTTGATAGGACAGTTTGTAATGGAAAGAAGATCATTGATGAAAAACAGGAAGAGAGTGGGTGATAGGACAGAGGCCTGTGGAACACCACTGTTGATAGATTTATTGGAAGAGCAGTGACCGTCTACAAACCGCAGAGATAGAACGGCCGGAAAGGAAACTGGAGAAAAAGGAGCAGAAACATGGAAACATGGACTAGCAGGCAGCAGACAGCCTGTTGGCTCATTACTAGGCTGCCTGCGTTCTGTGATTTAATCAATCCGTTTGCCATAGGAGTGGCTTGCAGGGAAGGATTAAAACACTTGTGTATCTACTCTTGGGAACGTTCAATTTACTCCCGATGCAGAAAAGTGGCGATCAATGCGTTTCTTGAAGGAGTTGATGGTCTCTGCGCTAACCACTTCTGCAGGAAGGCTGTTCCAGTGGCGAACAACTCTATTCGAGAAATAACTCCAGCCGATGTCGGTATTGCATCGCCTTGCTTGAATTGTTTTTCCGTTGTTTCTTGTTCTCAGGTTAGTTTGTAGCGTGAAGAGTTTGGAGTGATCAACGTTGCTGAGCTTGTTCAGGTACTTAAAGACTTGTATCATGTCTCCCCGCAGTCGTCTTTTTTCCAACGTGAAGAGGTTGAGTCGCTCTTCATAGGACTTCGTCCTCAGTGATGGTATCATCTTCGTGGCGCGGCGCTGTACTCTCTCAAGTAATTCAATGTCTTTCCTGTAATTAGGAGACCAGAATTGCACGGCGTATTCCAGGTGGGGCCTTACCAGCGAATTATACAAGAATAACATAACTCCCGGCGTCTTGTATTCGAAGTTCCTCGCTTTGAACCCAAGCATTGTATTGGCTTTCTTAAAGGCGGACTTGCAGTGTTTTGTTTGTTTCAAGTCACTGCTGATGGTGACCCCGAGGTCTCTTTCTTCTTGCACAACATGTAGTGGTTCGCCACCCATGTGGTATGTGTGGTTGCTGTTTCTGGATCCGATATGCATTACTTTACACCTGACGCCTTTACTTGACGCCTTTCTGTGGAAGCCAAGAGGGTAGTATAGAAAGCAAAGACGTTCCAGACTCTATCGAAGGCTTTCGATACGTCTAGCGCAACTGAGAAAGTTTCACCGAAACGGCTAAGAGAGGATGACAAAGAATCAGTTAGGAGAGTAAGACGATCGCCAGTAGAAAAAACCCTTTCCGGAACCCATACTGGCGATCAGATAGAAGGTCAGAAGTGGAAAGGTGCTTTTGAATCTTCCGGTTAAGGATTGATTCAAAAGCTTTAGATAGGCAGGAAAGTAAAGCTATAGGGCGGTAGTTTGAGGGGTTGGAGCGGTCACCCTTCTTAGGCACAGGCTGTATGAAGGCATATTTCCAGTAGGAAGGAAAGGTAGATGTTGACAGGCAGAGGCGAAAGAGTTTGACCAGGCAGGGTGTAAGCACGGAGGCACAATTTTTAAAGAAAATTTAGGAGCACTCCATCAAGTCCATAAACCTTCTGTGAGTTGAGGCCGGAGATGGCATAGAAAACATCATTCCGAAAAATCATAATAAAAGACATAAAGGAGTCATAGTAGGAGGAATATGCCCAGAATCGTCCAGAGTGAGGTTGTTACAGAAAGTTTGAGCGAAGAGTACAGCCTTAGATATAGATGAAACGGCCGTCAGGGTTAAGGAGAGGAGGGAAAAATGGAGAAGTGAAATTGGTGGAGATATTTTTGGCTAGGTGCTCTCTCTCTCTCTCTCTCTCTCTCTTGCTTCTTCCCTTATGTCAACTCACTTCGTTTTCTTTTTTCTATTCCTTGTAGTTCCCATTTCTAACCTCAGGCCATTTAACAGTATCCCCTTTTTTATTAGTTTCGCTCTATGTGTCTTCTTCTTTTGTCTTCTTTACCTACTTTATACACCTCTCTTTACTCTCTACTCCAGTTTCTCATGTTTCTCTTGGATCCTCGCAATCAACTCATCTTTTTTTTCCATATTCACCTCCCTTTTTCCTTTATTTGAAAGATCATAGACATTTTTTACTCCTATTTTTTTCTCTTTTCCATCGACAAGATTTCAGATCCTCAACGCCTTTTCTTCCTCCCTGTATCCACAGAAGACCTCCCTTCCAGCCTCCACAACTCCACACCCTCCCTGCCTTCATAGAATGTCCCAATATACATGTTTTATTCCCTTCCTCCAAGGATCCTACAATTCTTTCTCTCCCTCCACAACTTTCTAATCTCCCTACTTTCATAACTCCCGTATGTCTCTTACTTCTTCACTCCCAGCATCCACCACTCCCAACTCTCAGTGCCTCCAAAGAATCTCACTGTGCTTCTTATCCTTCTTCATTCCCAGCTTCCTCTACTTTTTTTCTTCCAGACTCCATTACAACTCTCTCTACTCCCCTACTTCTTCACTTCCAGCTTCTTCAACTTCTTTCTTCCTCACTCTGCCTCCCTCTCTCTCTCTCTCTCTCTCTCTCTCTCTCTCTCTCTCCCAGCTGTCGATTCACACGCGGGTGGCTCTCCTTATACTTTCACCTGGTTGGGCTTTTTAATATAACTTCACTGAGAATTATTGAAAGGTTCTGTCCTCTCCTCTTCACACTATAAACGTTTGTCTCTCATCCTCTTCTGTTTACTGTCTGTCTGTCCAACTGTCCGTGTCTGCCTATGTCTGTGTCCCCTGCCTGTCTGTCTGTCTGTCGTTTTGTCTGTCAGCGTCCTTTCCTGTCACTCCTATGCACACACCATTCATCATTTCTGAACCGCTTCGCCCCATACCGTCTTAGCTTTCTTACCCTTTGTCTGTCTGTCTCCTCATCTTCCCTCTCTTTCTTCTTCGCTCCTCAAACTTTTCTCCTTCGTAATGGTCGAAAGATGTTTGCTGCGGAAGAGAAGAAAAAGAAATCATTTAGGCATCACAAGTCAGAATTGCATTTCCGTCTGGTTATATATAGATGAATAAAGATTTTTTTGTTAATGGAATGTTAATGGAATGGATGTCAGTGTTGTGTATTTCAGTTGTGGATTCTGTATGAGGGCAAGAATAAGTGTGATTGCATACGAAGAATAAAAGGAAAGAAGAGTAAGATGACGGTACAGTTTTCCAACCTACAACCGTTTCCTATGACTACGCTACCTTTACCTGTGACCATACAAGAAACTCAATGTTTCTTGCATCATCACCGCCAACCTTGCCCAAAGGAGTGCTGGCAAACAATGCGTCATGTCACTTTCAGACCGTTTTCTATCTTCATTACGCTTCTGTTTTTTAGTTTTCTTCTCTCCCGACCCGGCCCGCCACTCAGCTTCCTACAAATAAAAGAGTCTTCCGGAGAGTGCTTCATGTCACCCTCAGACCGTTTTCAATCTTCATTTCGCTTTGGGTTTTCAGTTTTCTTTTATTTTTGACCCACCGAACACAGACACACACACACACACACACACACACACACACACCACTCCGTGGCGCAATTGGTAGAGCGCTGCGCTGCCAGTCTTCACGGTCTGACAGGGCAGCGGTTCGAGCCCGCTCAGGGCGGATTCTTTCCGTTGACTAGGAGTGGTTACTGTCCCCCCTTGAGCAAAGGGGACAGGGTGCATGGTGTGTGAGGTCCTGGCAGTACCCAGAGATCGACGAAAAAGAGCACTTGCTCATGTCGGGAGGGTACCTCCTGGGGATTACGAGTCCAACACGTGATCAGGCCGTGGTGAATTACACACACACACACACACACACACACACACACACACACACACAAACACAAACTTTTTTTTTTTTTTTTTTGCTAGTGGACTATTTTTGAGCGGCGTTTTTTTTTTTTTTGCTAGCGGGCTTTTTTTTTTTTTGCCAGCGGGCTTTTTTGTTAACGGGCTTTTTCTATTTTTGCTAGCGAGTTTTTTCGTTTTTTTGCAAACGGACCTTTTCTTTTTTTTTTTTGAAAGCGGACTTTTTTCTTTTCTTTTTTTTGCTAGCAGGCTTTTTTTTTTGCAAGCGGAATTTTTCTTTTTTTTTGCGAGCGGGCATTTGTTTTCTGCAAGCGGCCTTTTCTTTTTTTGTTAGCGGGCTTTTTCTTTTTCTTTTTTGCTAGCGGACTTTTTCTTTTTCTTTTTTTGCTTGCGGGCTTTTTCTTTTTCTTTTTTTGCTTGCGGGCTTTTTCAATTTTTTTTCCTTTTTTGCTTGCGAGCTTTCTTGTTTGGATGTTGTTGTTTTTTGCTTATTGCTTATTGCCCTTGAGCTGCCTCCCTTGCTGTGAAAAAAGAAATCACACCCACACCCACCCACCCACACACATACACTCACACACACACATACACATACGCACACACCTACAACCAGTCCAGCGTCACCCATAACTTCGGAAAACAAGACTGCTATGCCTCGTGATTTATTTACGTCATCCGCCATCCGCCTCCAGGGCAGTGCTCGGGGACGTGACTATTTTTGGTATCCCTTCCAGCTTCCTGCCACTCCATCCTCCCTTTTCCTTTCCCTCTATCTCTTCTATAGTTACCCCTTCCTCCCATCTCCCTTTCCCAGCATCCTCACTCGCTATTATCCCTTGAATCGCTAGTCTGCCTCCTCTCTATCCTATTCTCCTTAGCATTCTCCTTTACTCTCCTCTTTTTCCTTGGCTTTTTACTCTTCCTCCTCCTCCCTTTCCTAGCTTTCTCCCTCCCTCTCCTCACTCTTTATCACCGTTTTCGCTAGTCTGCCCCCTCTCTAACCTCTCTTTTGTGCCTTCTCCTTCTCTCTTCCCTTTCCCTTTATTCCTTCCCTCTTCCTTTTCTTAGCCTTACCCTTCCCTTTCCTGCCTTTCCTAGCCTTTTCCTTCTCTCTCCTCTCTGCCCCAGCCATTCCTATTTTTTCTCCATTTTCCAATCCCCATTTTTCTCTTTCCCTATTCATACTCTACCCTACACACTCCATCCTTCCTCACAACCAAATCACTGGACGTAGTCTATCTTGATTTCCAGAAAGCGTTTGATAAAGTCCCGCATCATAAATTACTTTACAAATTAAAGCAAATAGGTATTGACGGTCAGGTAAACCAATGGATCGCGAATTGGTTGAGCAACAGACAACAAAGAGTAGTGATTGACGGATTTAACTCAGAGTGGGCGCCGGTCACTAGTGGCGTCCCTCAGGGCTCGGTTCTTGGCCCAGTGCTCTTCATTATTTACATCAACGACGTGGATATTGGACTCAATAACCGCATTAGTAAATTTGCAGACGACACAAAGATTGGTAACTCGGTTCTCGCTGACGAAGACAGGCAAAGCCTCCAAGAGGATTTGCACAAAATTTCAGCTTGGTCGGATAGATGGGAGATGCCCTTTAACGTAGACAAGTGCCAGGTCCTTCAAGTTGGAACGAGGAATAAGAAGTTTGATTACGAAATGCGCGGCGTTAAACTCAAAAGCGTTCAATGCGTCAAGGACTTGGGGGTCAAAATAGCGTCAAACCTCAAATTCTCACAGCAATGCATCGATGCAGCAAATAAAGCGAACAGAATGTTGGGCTTCATTAAAAGAAACTTTTATTTAAGAATAAAGATGTAATACTCCCGCTCTACAACAGTTTAGTCAGACCCCACTTGGAATATGCGGTACAGTTTTGGTCTCCCCACCATGCAAAGGATATTGCTAAATTAGAAGGTGTTCAGCGTCGGGCAACGAAAATTATCCCTTCCTTGCGCAACAAATCCTACGACTTGAGAAACGTCGCCTCCGAGCAAAACTGATCGAATGTTTTAAAATACTTAATGGTTTCACGAATGTAGACAGATCAACATTGTTTATGATCGATGACACTTTGCGCACGAGGAACAATGGCGTAAAACTCAGATGTAGACAAGTAAATTCAGACTGCACCAAATTTTTCTTCACCAACGTTGTAGTGCGAGAATGGAATAAGCTCCCACCATCAGTGGTCCAGTGTAACACGATTGACTCCTTCAAAAATAAGCTCGACCGTCACTTCCTTCAACTTAATATCAACTAGAGTAGAAGTGCAACGTTTTGGAGTCTTCTGATTAATGTAAAATCACTTAGGTTTAAGGAC
The DNA here is from genome assembly GCF_024679095.1 of Eriocheir sinensis. Lineage (NCBI taxonomy): Eukaryota > Metazoa > Arthropoda > Malacostraca > Decapoda > Varunidae > Eriocheir > Eriocheir sinensis. Next base: position 14,452,014 of record NC_066548.1, read on the forward strand.
AGACCACCAAGTCTGGACCATGGGGTCTGTGTGGTCTGATTTTCTATGTAAATCTATGTAAATAATCCGTCCTCCCTTTTCTGTCTTATCCAAAATTCTACCAGCTTTTTCTCTCCTCTCTTCCCCAGCCCTTTTATTTTTTTTTCCTCTTTCATACCATGCCCTATACACATCCCATCCTCCCTTTTACTGTTTTCTTAATCCCTTCTACCTTTCCTACCTTCTATATTCTACCGACTTTCTCCTTCTCTCTGCTCTCTGTCCCGGCCTCTTCTTATGTGTTCTCCTTATCCCAGTCTCCATATTTATCTTTTCCTTGTCCCACCTGCCCCTATACACTCCATCCTTTCCACAGTGTCTTCCCAGTTCCTTCTTCTATTCCTCCCTTCCCTTCCCCTAGATTCTACCAACTTTCATCTCTCTCCTCTCTTCCCCAGCCTTTTCCATTTTTTTTTCTCCATTTCCACAGCTGCATCTTTATCTCTCTCTGTGTCTCTCTGTCTGTCTGTCTATCTGTCTGTCTGTCTGTCTCTCTCCTTCATACCTCCTCCCTCACCACAGCTGCATCTTTATCTCTCTCTGTGTCCCTCTGTCTATCTGTCTGTCTGTCTGTCTCTCTTCTTCATACCTCCTCCCTCCCCACAGCTGCATCTTTATCTCTCTCTGTGTCCCTCTGTCTGTCTATCTGTCTGTCTCTCTGTCTCTCTCCTTCATACCTCCTCCCTCACCACAGCTGCATCTTTATCTCTCTCTGTGTCCCTCTGTCTGTCTGTCTATCTGTCTGTCCGTCTGTCTCTCTCCTTCATACCTCCTCCCTCACCACAGCTGCATCTTTATCTCTCTCTGTGTCCCTCTGTCTATCTGTCTGTCTGTCTATCTGTCTGTCTCTCTCCTTCATACCTCCTCCCTCACCACAGCTGCATCTTTATCTCTCTCTGTGTCCCTCTGTCTATCTGTCTGTCTGTCTGTCTCTCTCCTTCATACCTCCTCCCTCACCACAGCTGCATCTTTATCTCTCTCTGTGTCCCTCTGTCTGTCTGTTTATCTGTCTGTCTGTCTGTCTCTCTCCTTCATACCTCCTCCCTCACCACAGCTGCATCTTTATCTCTCTCTGTGTCCCTCTGTCTGTCTGTCTGTCTGTCTGTCTCTCTCCTTCATACCTCCTCCCTCACCACAGCTGCATCTTTATCTCTCTCTGTGTCCCTCTGTCTCTCTGTCTGTCTGTCTATCTGTCTGTCTCTCTCCTTCATACCTCCTCCCTCCCCACAGCTTCCTCTTTATCTCTCTCGGTCTCTGTCTGTCTGTCTGTCTATCTGTCTATCTGTCTGTCTCTCTCCTTCATACCTCCTCCCTCACCACAGCTGCATCTTTATCTCTCTCGGTCTCTGTCTATCTGTCTATCTGTCTGTCTCTCTCCTTCATACCTCCTCCCTCACCACAGCTTCCTCTTTATCTCTCTCGGTCTCTGTTTGTCTGTCTATCTGTCTATCTGTCTGTCTCTCTCCTTCATGTCTCCCCCCTCACCACAGCTTCCTCTATATCAACCTCTCTCTCTCTCTCTCTCTCTCTCCCCCCACCCCACCCCCCGGCAAAACACGTCTTCATCTGCGCCCTTGGAGTTGTTTCCTATCGGCAACTTTCCAACAACAACAACAACAACAACAACAACAACAACAACACCGTCATAACCACTTCCTCCCCAACCACCTCCACCACCAGTGCCAGCACCATCACCTCCACAGAGCCCTCATTTCTGGCGACACGATCCAACATGTCACGTGTACTTCTTCCCCTCTGTCTCCTCCTCCTCCTCCAGTGTTGCTGGCAGGAGGCGTCCCCCTCCCTTAGGACACCATCTATGCCGCCAATGGTCATGTCAGGCTTTATGTAGCTGTGAGGAGGAGGAGGAGGAGGAGGAGGAGAAAATGAAGGGAAAGGTGGAGGCGGAGCAGCAGGATGATGTAGATGAGGAACGATGATAATGAAAGAAAATAAAAAAGAAGAAAAAGAAGAAAAAAAAGAAGTAAAGAAAAAGAAAAAAGAAAAAAAGAAAACGAAAACGAGAAGAAGAAGAAGAAGAAGAAGAAGATGAAGGTAAATAGTTAGAGAATTACAATGAGGAAAATACAGACGAAGGACAACGAACAGAAGGCACGGGAAAATGACTGCAAGGAAAAAGGTAAAGGTAAAGTTGGGGGCATGCGCTGTAGCAGCGCGTGGCCTCGGTGCTCATCTCCGTAACATTGGCCCTTGAGCCTGTGGTGGGAGGGAGCCCATTAGCCCGGGACACAGGGCCAGTGTGACATCCGGGTTACCACAGTTTACCTTCCCCAGGTTTCCCCAGGTACCCATTTATCGACCAGCCCGAGAGGGAGGATGAACAGCTGGGTGAGCTGCACGCCGACTGCCCGGGCCGGGATTCGAACCCGGGCCAGGGGAGTAGAAGCCAGGCACGCTGACCACTAGACCCCGGAGGCATATACTGCAAAGAAAAGCTACCGGTAAAAATAATAAAAAAAAAATGATTACTCCAAGAGAACAGTTACAAACCATAACACATTACAGAAAAAAACGTCAGTAAGAAAGGAAACAAAAACTTAGAAAAAGAGAAAAAAAAAGTTAAGCTGGGCAAAAAAGCGACACAGGCGGTGGTTAGGGAGAGGGAAGTGCCAATACCAGAAGCGACTCTGACGAAGAGCCGCCGATGTGGCCGACAACCCTAGGCGGTGATGAAGTGTTCGCTCCCTCCAGGCAGCTCCGGGGAGAAGGGAAGAACGGAGGGCGAGTGTAGCAAAGTGTGGCCCGCGGAGGAGAGCGGGGCATCTGGGAGGAAGAAGGGGAAAGAGACGACCAAAATGAGGATGATGAGAATGTGGTAATATTACGCCCCCTCAGACATAACACCTGTAGTCATTGTTAGGTGGTGGGATTGATGAAAAAGTAAGAGAACATGGGCGAGTTTCGTAGTCTGAACATATGACCTGCCAGCCGGCCCCTTGCCTGCCCTGCCCAGTAATCCTTCCCCTTCGCTCTCCCTTCCCATACTCGTTCAGAGGTGGGAGACAACACACACACACACACACACACACATACACACACACACACACAAACACACACACACTCTCTCTCTCTCTCTCTCTCTCTCTCTCTCTCGTTCGCTCGCTCTCTTTGCTCTTGGCCCATTTGTTCTGATGTACACACGCCTCCACGTCAATATTTTTGTCCTAACACACGAGCGTAACACACACACACACACACACACACACGCACACACACACACACACACACACTGAAAACATATACCAACGCAATAAAAAACTGCCAACGTGGATATCTTTCTGTCGACTAGTTCCTTTTTTAGTCTTCTCTTAATTGAATTTAAAACATAAGATATATATTTATAAGTCTCACAATGGATAGAGTAAAATATTTTCATCCTCTTCTGCAGGATATACACGCGTCTTCTCTCTCTCTCTCTCTCACATTGATACACACACACACACACACACACACACACATACACACACACACACACACACACACGGTTGAGGCTGAGCACTTACACGCGAGTAATCTGAATAAAAGAACATCACACGAACCTGGTCGCCCAAACCTGCTGAGTCGAGAACATCAAACACGCGACTCTGAGATACCCTGTTTTTTGTTATCCCTATAGAGAGAGAGAGAGAGAGAGAGAGAGAGAGAGAGAGAGAGAGAGAGAGAGAGAGAGAGAGAGAGAGAGAGAGAGAGAGAGATATATATAGATAGATATATATATATATATATATATATATATATATATATATATATAAAAATAAATATATACAAACTCAAATACATATATCGAAGTAAATCAATCTTTAACGCCATCTCTCTCTCTCTGTCTGTCTGTCTGTCTGTCTGTCTGTCTGTCTGTCTGTCTGTCTCTCTCTCTCTTTGGCCGCATATAATATATAATTAAACGCCGTTGAGTGTGAATCGTTAATTAACTTTCACTCCAGTTGCTTCATCTCTACCCTCCTTCTACTATTTTTCTAACCTTCTCATTCCTCATCTCCTTTCCCCTCCTTTTCTTCTCCTTTATCCAATCTTTTCATTCCCCATATCCTTTTTTTTTCGTTTCTACTTCTTTAACCATCTTTTCCATTCCTCCTCTTTCTCTTCTTCCTTTTCTGCTTCCGTATCTAACACTCATTCTTCAACCTACTTTTCTTCCTTTTCTGCTTCCGTATCTAACACTCATTCTTCAACCTACTTTTCTTCCTTTTCTGCTTATTTGCCTAATCTTTTCATTCTTCAACTCCTTTTTTTTTCGTTTCTGTCGCTTCACCTAACCACTTTTCTTCTCCTTCTCCCCTTTCATCTTCTCCATTCATTTAGCTGTTTTGTTTTATTCCTTTTTTACTCATCTTCATTATCTCTTCTTTGTTTACCTCCCTTTTATCATCATTCAGCTCTTTATCAATTCACATTCCTCCTTTAATGTACTTCGTCTCCCTGTTCTTTGTGTCTCTCGTCACCTTCACTGCCATCTGTTCCATCCTTTCATAGTCACAATACTGTAGTAGTTTATTTCTCAATTTTCTTATCTTCATTCTTTTCCTCTCTTTCACTTTCCCTCCACTTTCATCGCTTCCTTCGCTTCTTTCCTTGCGTATTTTTTTCTTTTCTTGTTCTCTTCTGTACCTGTTCATCTATCACGACGATTTATCCATCCTTTCCTTAGTCGCATACACGGTCAATATTGTTAGTGCGTTAGTTATCCTCGTATCCTTTTCCTTCTCTCCCTTTCTCCGCTCTTTCCTCAGGCTCAAAAAAGAAAAAAAAAAAACGATCAACGCGTCACTTCTTGCCTTCATTGCTTGCTCTCCTTGTCTAATTGCATTCAAACAACCGTAAAAAGAGATTAACCCACAAAGAGGACTTAAGGACTGACTGACAGACTCTCTCTCTCTCTCTCTCTCTCTCTCTCTCTCTCTCTCTCTCTCTCTCTCTCGACGAGGCTCGCTGGCTGGCACGTCCGGAGGTTAATGCACTTAGCGACTGTTGCGTTGCATTCGTTTCCTCGTGACACTCAAGGGACAGAAGCTCGTGAAAATATTGTCGTGTAGTGAAGAGGGAGGTGTATGAGGATAAAGAGGAGGTAAAATAGGAGGAGGAGAAACTGAAAATGAGCAACATAGAAATAAAGCACTAGAGCTAAATAAGTGGAGAAGAGAGAAGAGAAGGAAGAGGAGGAAAAAAAGGTTTGGTGAAGGAACAGAAACGAAAATAAAGGAAAGTTGAGGAATGAGAGGATTGGGCAAATGAGTAGAGATGAGGAAAGAGTTAGACAAAGAAGCAGAAATGGAAGAAAAAAGAGAGAGAGAGAGAGAGAGAGAGAGAGAGAGAGAGAGAGAGAGAGAGAGAGAGAGAGAGAGAGAGAGAGAGAGAGAGAGAGAGAGAGAGAGAGAGAGAGAGAGAGAGAGAGAGAGAGAGAGAGAAGCACACACACACACTCACACACACACACACACACACACACACACACATACACACACACACACACACACGCCCACCCTGAAAGCATTGATTACCCCCGGAGGGCCTTTCCTCTCCCCGCCGGCACGTAGTAATAACTCACGCCGCGATCTATTCTCTATAATTAATAACGCTCACACGGAGACTAATGAGTTGTCGGGAGCATCGGTGTGAGGAGGAGAATCGGCGCCCTCATTCTCCCCTCTTGTAGCGCGTGTTCCCCGATACCTACGCAGCATTCCGGTGGGAGACTGAGGCTCATATTATGAAACACTTCAGTGCACAGACACACACATTTGACGAGGCTTTCGAAGGGGGTTTTGGGCACTTCCTGAGGTAGTTTTTTTTTTTTTTTTCACCGTGGTGGGAGTCTGACAAGGCTTTTGTACCGTGAACTCTAATAAAACACTCGTGAGAACGCAGTTTATCTCTTTTATTTTTTGGTTGTTATAAACACTTGATGTGAGAGTCGGTAGCGTTTAAGAATATGGTTGATATATTGTATACTCCCCCGTCTTTCCATCTCAAACGGGGGAAAGATACAGTAATTCTCCTTTACTTTCGTGATGAGCAGTGAGGCAGAGAACCGCAATGTTGAATAATTAAATTCATCTGTAATAAAAAAATACGAGAAAAATCATCATCGCCTTTCTTGCAAAACGAAACCAGAACGATGAAAGCCTGGCTGGTAATCCAATTTACCTTCCGCCGTTGTTTCATTAAGCCCATGCAAAGTTAAGTGGATCATGTTTCCTGTGATATTTGGTTCACAATGATCCCATGGAGAGATTCACGTTTCGGATGTGTTAGCCTCGTATTTATTGAAAATAAAACTACAAGAAATGTTGGATAAAAATAAAACAGCCTTCGTCGAGGTTGTCTACTTCGTCCAAAGCTGCCGACGGGAAGGCTGCAATGTGTAGCTGCTACCAGAAGATATTTCTCTTGTCAGGAACAAGGGATGTTGAGGAGCAAAATAAAGATGCTGAGAAAGTTTCAAGTCTGGGATAGTCGTCTGGTAACACTGGAACGTTGATTTGAAATAATTAGAAATGTTAGTATTCAATTTCCTCCAAAACGAGGCTAACGCAGTCGAATCATATTTTAGTAGAGCATTAATATGCATTTAATGTCGCAAGAAAGCTGACTGCACTGCGCTTTGCATCAGCTTGGTGAGAGGACGGCAAAAGGAGAGTTACAGTGCCAGATGTAGGTACTCATTCTGGCATCACTTTGCGAGAAATAAAACAAGGAGCGAGAGATGTCTCTTCTCTATTATATTTTCGAAGGTTAACGTTAAAGTAGCGGGCGAACGAATTAACGAACATAACCTTATCCCTTAACAGGTCACACTTTGCTCCGGGTTACTTGTCTACAATATGAAATTACTTGATCCTTCCCCTACCCAGCCCCTTTCACGCTAATCATCGTAAGACTTGCCAACGCCTCATTTTACACGCACATGTTGCTATCGATACGGTTGTTAACACTTTTGGAGTCCTTGGTGGCAAAAGTTACTTTGAACACGTGATTCAGAAATTTTCAGCAGCTGTCCATGACCTTCCATATCGGTGTTAATGGAGCTCTATTAAAGAAAATGAGATTGCAACTCCATTAGACCAAACATCAGTAATGGACCAGGATGAACGGCTTAGCTAGCCATACATGCTTATATTCATGTTCAACGCGCTATGGTAAAAAAAAAAGTGATGATGATGATGATGATAATGTCACTTCATCACCCCACTGGATAAAAGAGCTATCGCTCCATTACACAATAATTGACCATTAACGTGCTCTCAAGCTAAGCGGAAAAGCAGCTCGGAGGATATCAGCAACAAAGCTGTGTCGAAGCTTGATGAAGAGAGATAACCTGTCTTTTGTCACGTAAAAAAAATAAACGGAATATTTTTTTTCTACAGGTGGGGTTATGCAGGAACGCGTGGCCATCAATCAATCAGTGAGGATTCCCACAGAAGCTCAGGTGTACGGAGTGTCGCGGGGTAGCACAGGTGAGTGATGGGCTTCCGTCACAACGTCGGTCCCATCATATACTACTGAGGAATAAAGCCTTAGAGACATTCAACAGCAGCGTTGTAGTTTAATGGGAACAGGCTCAGTGTGTGTGTGTGTGTGTGTGTGTGTGTGTGTGTGTGTGTGTGTGTGTGTGTGTGTGTGTGTGTGTGTGTGTGTGGTGAATTTGAGAAATCGTAATTGTGGTTTACCCCAACTATATTTTCTGTGCTTGGCATGCGAGCGTTATGGAACGGAGCCATCACAAAGAAAGCCACATTAATCCAGTCACAGGTTACAGAGCCTCAGTGATGGGGCCAATTCTCAGCGTGATTCACCACAAGATCCTCAGCCGGCACAGCACGCAGACACATCACTCAGACCCTTTTCATTGAACACCCCGGCTCAGACCACTACACACCCACGGGGGCCAACAGGAACACATGACAAGAAACTTTATTATTTTTGTAGTTTACCGCGCCGGTAAGGGAGTGCGTAGAAAGAGCTCCTCGATGTCCAGACCCCTATAGGCTCGAACACAAGCCACAGCGATCAGTTGGCTCACAAACAACTAAACAAACACAGAACCACCTGCGGCACCACCTAACGAAAGTACTTCAATATTTTGAAATTGTAAGGTGCCCCAACGCAACACAAGGAGTCAAACTTTGAAACACCAAAGGCCCCAACAAACACCACGAAGTCATCAAGTATATATTCCTTTGGCGCCGTTCAGCCTATCTTTTCTCAGCGCTTTACTGGCTCGAGGTTAGCGCCGCTTTGCAGTGAAGGGCTGTGTCGTACGTCCTTTGCTACAGCGCCAGGCCGGGTCAGGTGGAGGGGCGGCAAAACTCGCCCAGCCGAGGCACAACAAACTGTAGCGTGAAAGATACACATGAAAAGTTAAACAATGGTTCTAAAAGTTGCTTTGTGCGCTATTTCAATCGGAGGGAAAATAAAATGCCGGAGTTAATGTTTACAAAGCAACACAATAACATCAAAGGGTTTTAATAAAGGAGCGGGGAAAAACGGCTTCTCTCTCTCTCTCTCGCTCTCGCTCTCGCTCTCTCTCTCTCTCTCTCTCTCTCTACCTCGCCACACACACGGTTAATAGCCGGGTGTGCTGCTGACAGGAAATGCACCTTAATCCACAGCGCAATCACCACCTGTATGACGCGGAAGCTCAGAAACTGATTGCAGGTGAACCCAGAGATGAGGGAGGAGAGGGAATGGTAAGTGAAATTTGTAAGGAAAACAGAATATTTGCCCGGAAGTTGTGAACAAGGTCGGCGGGAAGGAACAGGACTGGTTAGAGTAGCTATAAGGACTGGTGAGGAAGGAAGCAACAGATAAGGACAATTGGAAAAGAAATAGGTAAGTACCAATTATATGACTTGATCTTTTCTCCCCTCATCTTTCCCTGTCACTCACAATAATTTGATATTCCTCCACTTCCTTTTCATCCTTTCATACCCTCACACACTCGTTTCCCGTCACGCTGTCTCCTCACTCTCTTCCTACATACAATTTCCTTTCCAACTTCGTTTTCCACTCCATTTTCTTTTCTTTTTGATACGTGCAAGTGTCCTGTCTCATTCCATACCCTCGAACTACCTCCTATTTGCTTCTTCCCTCCCCTCCACTGATCTCCAGCGAGCAATCACTTCACCATGAACACCTGTTAGCCCATGCAACGTCACCTGCAGGCTTACAAACTTTTATCTGCAGAGCGTTTTTAAATGCATCTGACAGCACTGTCTAACCTGCGACTGGCGTCTTTTTAATGTTGTGTGTTGGCCCAGCATTCGCCGTTGCCAGAGAGAAAAGAAGAGTTACAGGTACAGATAACAAAGAGTGGAAGAAGAAGAGAAAAAATAGGAAGAAGGTGGGGAAGAGGAAAACGAGGAGGAAAAGCAGAGAAGGGAGAGCAGGAAAGAATAAAAGGAAAAGGTAAAAGTGTTACTCAGAATAATAAACAGAGACTGGGACAGATATGAATGAACCCGAGAAAAAGATTAAAGAAACAGTTACAGATACAGATAACAAAAACAAAGAAGAAATAGAGGAAGAAAATGAAAGGGAAAATAAAAAAATAGAAGGACGAGGTGAGAAGGAGGAAGAGGAGAATGACGACGAGGAAGACAATGAGAGAAAGAGCAAGAAGGGAAAAAAAAAATGATTACTTACTTATAAAGATAAAACGGGGCAGACACGAATTAATGAGAATAAAAAAATAAAGGAAGATAAAATGAATAGTTAAAGGGATGAGGAAACGAAAACAGAGAAGAGAGTAAGGGAGATGAGGAGGATACCGGAATAAGGAACATGCAGCATCCCCAGAGCCACCACCCTTCAGATGTACGATGGCCCCGCTGAAATATGCACGGCAAACGCGGAAGCCAAGGACGAACACAAACGCTACCCACCACGCCCGCCACTCCCCTACACTGAACACACGACAATGTAATCCCAGGGACCTGTCACCCACCAACACACACACACACACACACAGAGAGAGAGAGAGAGAGAGAGAGAGAGATTATGGTAAATGTGAAAAGGGGAAAGTTGAGGAAAGGTCATGGAGGGAGAAACAGCAGAAAAAGGTCAGTCGGATTACTTGTAACGCGGAGGGCCGGGCGTGAGGGATAAGGGAGGGAAGGGAGAGGGGGAGCGATGTTTGGTAATAGCGCAGAGAGAGCGAGAGCGAGGGGAGCGATGTTTTGAAATAGGGAAGAGAGAGCGAGAGCGAGCGAGCCAACGAGGCACAGAGAGAGAGAGAGAGAGAGAGAGAGAGAGAGAGAGAGAGAGAGAGAGGCAGGGAGGAGGTGGCAACACTCATACAATCCATCTTGAAGCCTCCGGAACACCGAACATTAAGGCCTGGCGACTCTTTACTCTCCTCGATCACACAGTTTACGCAGAGGATCACGTCGCGGCCTGACCACACATTACGTGAGCCAGAGAGAAAGAGTGAGAAAAGGAGGGAGAGGGAAGGGAGAGGATATAGTAAGACGAGGGGGGGGGGAGAAAGCAATATGAAACGAACATTATGAAAAAGGAAATAGAGACAGTGAGGCATAGAATGGCAGAATGCGAAATGAAGCTGAACTGAAAGATTATTGAAGTTGTGTGGAAAAAGGAACAGAAATAAACGACGATAAAATAAAAGAAAATCGAAAATAAAACAAGAAAAGAACGGACAGAATATTAGGGAAAAATCATAGAAGGAAACTATTGTAAATAAATTGATACAGAATAATATAAGAGGGTTAAAGATGAGAAAAAAAAAATAAGAAGAGGACAGATACAAAGATACATAGAGAAGAAAAGTCTAAGATTCAGAAAGGAAAAAGCAGGAAAAAGAAAGATCGCAAGAGAAAAAGTGGAAAAGAAAACATATTGAAAGAATGGAGTGAAAAAGAAGTTAGAGGAATGAAAAAGGAAAATCAAGAACAGAACCAGAGAAAAAGTCGTAGGGAAAACGCAGTGAATAATATAGTAAGATAGGTGATAAAAATGGGACAAATGAACGAAGAACAATATTTAAATACCAAAGGAAAAAGAAGAATGGAAGAAAAAGAAGAAGGGGTAGAAATGTAAAAATATATAAAAAGAAATAAAATAGAAAAAGAGAAATATGAATAGAAAAAGATAATATATGAGGAAACAGGAAATAGGAAACCGAGAAAGAAACATTAAAAAGAATCATAGGTAAAACTTAATAGAGGAAAAAATGCGAGAAAAAAAATAATGGGGAACGAGAGAGAGAGAGAGAGAGAGAGAGAGAGAGAGAGAGAGAGAGAGAGAGAGAGAGAGAGAGAGAGAGAGAGAGAGAGAGAGAGAGAGAGAGAGAGAGAGAGTGAGAGAGAGAGAGAGAGAGAGAGAGAGAGAGAGAGAGAGAGAGAGAGAGAGAGAGAGAGAGAGAGAGAGAGAGAGAGAGAGAGAGAGAGAGAGAGAGAGAGAGAGAGAGAGAGAGAGAGAGAGAGAGAGAGAGAGAGAGAGAGAGAGAGAGAGAGAAACGATGGAGAAACGAGGGATGAAACTGAGAATACTACAGAGAAGGGAAAAAAAAAAGATGTGAGGAAATTAGGCAAGTCCTAGCGAGCCAATATCACTAGGAGGATCTAGTCGTCTGGAGGATGATGGAAGCAATAACATGGCTGGGCGGAGAGGGGATGCTGGAGGGAGGCTGGGGAGGAGAGAGAGATGATGACGCGAAGGGACGGAGGGAAGGGAACTGGAGGGAGCTGGCGGAGGCGAAGAGATAGTAGGATAAAAGTGGGAGATGAGGAAGAATGTGAAGGAGAATGAGGAAGAGGAATGTGAACTAACAGAATGAGAACACCGGAATAATAGGTAAGAGTGGAAAATGTTTTAGGAACGTGTAATAATGGCAAATCAATCAATCAACGGGGGCATGCGCCGGGGGGTTCGTCGCCTCGCCCACCCTACGACGCCAAGCCCGAGGGTCCCTCTGGGCAAGTCTCCATGCAGGCCCCCTTCCCATCCTGAGTACCTCCTGGCAGGATCTATTGACTTGCTCAACCAACGAACCACGTGGGCGTCCCCTTGGCCTCCTTCACTCTGGGTTGTCCCATACAGAGACAACCCGATGAGCAGGATCAGCTTCTAGTAAACGTGCCACGTGCCCATATATCCGGAGTTGGCGTTGACGGACTATGCAGGTAATATATGTCGAATCAGTCTCACGGAGTAGTCGCCGGTTTGACTGATCCCAGCGATATTCCATGATTCTGCGTAGACATTTATTACCAAAGGCATCAATTCGCCTCTCCAAGTCCCCATTTAGTGGCCATATTTCACAGCCATAAAGTAAGACAGAGAGCACAAGGGACTTGAAGATCCGGATCTTTATCCTTCTGGACTGGTATCGACAACGCCATATACTTGTGCTGAGCGAGTCCATAACAACGTGGGCCAGGCCAATCCGCCGTAAGACTTCCTGGCGGGACTCACCGTTGTTATGAACTACGCAACCAAGGTATGTGAAATTTTCTGAGATCTCAATGTCCTCGCCATACGCTTGAATGGCAAAGGCGTACACAAAAGGTACCAGAGCTTTCGAACTCCCGCTAACCATGATCTTTACATTTCCGCCCGGAATAGTGCCAAATCTATCCTTCGACTTACCAAAAACTCCTTTATCCATAGCAAATGTCAACACCTAGCTTTCTCTAATTCTTCCAGAGACTTCTGGCACTTAGCCAAAAATATCTCCTCCAATTTCATTTCTTCGTTTTTCCCGCCTCTTCTTAACCCAGACGGCAGCACTGCCGTCTCATCTATCTCTAAGGCTGAACTCTTCACTTAAACTTTCTGTAACAACTCTACTCTGGACGATATTCCTCCTACTCATCCCCCCTCTGACTCTTTCATGCCTGTTATTACGATTCTTAAGAATGATGTTTGCTATGCCCTTTCTGGCCTCAGCATTCAGAAGGCTTATGGACCTGATGGAGTGTCTTCTATCGTCCTTAAAAACTATGCTTCCGTGCTGACACCCTGCCTGGTCAAACTCTTTCGTCTCTGCCTATCAACATCTACCTTTCCTTCCTGCTGGAAGAACGTCTTCGCACAGCATGTGCCTAAGAAGGGTGACCGTTCCAATCCCTCAAACTACCGCCCTATATCTTTACTTTCCTGTTTATGTAAAGCTTTTGAATCAATCCTTAACCGGAAGATTCAAAAGCACCTTTCCACTTCTGACCTTCTATCTGATCGCTAGTATGGGTTCCGCAATGGGCATTCTACTGGCGATCTTCTTGCTCTCTAAACTGATTATTGGTCATCCTCTCTTACCAATTTTGGTGAAACTTTTTCAGTTGCGCTTGACATATCGAAAGCCTTCGATAGAGTCTGGTACAAGTCTTTGCTTTTTAAACTGCCCTCTTTCGGATTCTATCCCTCTCTCTGTTCCTTTATCTCCAGTTTCCTTTCCAGCCGTTCTATCTCTGCCGTGGTAGACGGTCACTGTTCTTCCCCTAAACCTATCAACAGCGGTGTTTCACAGGGCTCTGTTCTATCACCCACTCTCTTCCTGTTATTCATCAATGATCTTCTTTCCATAACAAACTGTCCTGTCCACTCATACGCCGACGACTCCACTCTGCATTATTCAACTTCTATCAATAGAAGACCATCAAAACAGGAAGTACACAACTCCAGACTGGAGGTTGCAGAATGCTTAACCTCAGACCTTGCTATCATTTCCGATTGGGGCAGAAGGAACCTTGTGTCCTTCAATGCCTCAAAAACTCAATTTCTCCACCTATCAACTCGACACAATCTTCCAAACACCTATCCCCTATTCTTCGACAACACTCAGCGGTCACTTTCTTCAACACTAAACATCCTCGGTCTATCCTTAACTCAAAACCTTAACTGGAAACTTCACATCTCCTCCCTCACTAAATTAGCTTCCTCGAGGTTGGGCATTCTGTATCGTCTCCGCCAGTTCTTCTCCTCCGCACAGTTGCTATCCATATACAGGGGCCTTATCCGCCTCGTATGGAGTATGCCTCTCACGTGTGGGGGGGCTCCACTCGCACAACTCTTCTGAATAGAGTGGAGTCTAAGACTCTTCGTCTCATCAGCTCTCCTC
>NC_066548.1:14471168-14481168 GCF_024679095.1 Eriocheir sinensis
GGTGCCAAAACAAATTGAAACTTTAGCCATTGACAGCCATGGGGCTTTGGGAGTTAAAAACATAACAACTTTCCGTTAAAACATCATGCAAGATAATTGTATCATTGTTTGGAAGTGATGAACAAACCCGCTTAAAATAATATATGGAAAAGATTTGTAAATAAAATGAACGCAAACTCACTAGAAAACATCTATGGCAAGAACCACACGACAGCTAACTGAACATACTTCACACAGTTCAAGAACGTCTACAGCAGCAATAGTAGTAGTAGTAGTGGTAGTAGTAGCAGTAGTAGTAATAACAGTAGTAGTAGTGGTAGTAGTAGTAGTAGTAGTAGTAGTAGTAGTAGCGGTGGTGGTGGTAGCAGCAGTAGCAGCAGTAGTAGTGATAATAGTAGTAGTAGTAGTAGTAGTAGTAGTAGCAGTAGCAGTAGCAGCTGTAGTAGTAGTAGTAGTAGTAGTAGTAATAATAGTAGTAGTGGCAGTAGAAGTAGAAATAGTAACAATCTTCCTTCATCTGTATTTCCTCCTGCCTACGATTTGAACTCTTTCAAGAGGAGGGTATCAGGACACCTCTCCTCCCGAAACTGACCTCTGCTTTTGGACACTCCTTTGACCTCTATACAGGAGCAGTGTGCAGCGGGCTTTTTTTTATATATTTTTCTTTACGCCTTTGAACTATCTCCTTAGCTGTAAAAAAAAAAAGTATTAGTAGCAGTAGTAGTAGTAGTAGTAGTAGTAGTAGTTGTAGTAAAACCAGAGGCATACGATCGGGCCAAAACAACATTCCAGGGCAGTAACGTGAAACTGTCAGTGACTGGCGAAAGACACCTCGGGGCAGCCATTGGAACAGCTGAATACAGAACCGAATATGTGAAAACAGCTGTAAAGCGCTGGGAGTCCGAACTGCAGAGGCTGAGCGAGATCGCCAAAACAGAACCACAGGCAGCCTACGCAGCATTTACGTACGGTGTCAAGCATAAGTGGAACTACCTCATGAGGACAGTTCCTGATGTTGCTCCGTTAATAAAACCTCTGGAAGATGTTATCAGAAACACCTTCATACCGGCGATAGCAAATGGGAGATGTCCCAGTGACCAGGAGAGAAGATTGCTGGAGTTGCCGCCAAGAATGGGTGGGCTCGGCATCACCAACCCGCAAAATCTGGCTGAGTCTGAATTCGGGAACTCAATCCGAATCACAGCCTCCTTGACCGGATATATTACCAATCAAAATGAAAGGGGAGAAGACAACCCTCAAGATATTAGGTCACTAAGGAATGAAATCTCCATAAACAGATAAGAAAAACAGAGAGACACTCTGAGTGACCTAATGAGAGAACTCCCAGAAGACACAAGGAGGAGGACAGATATTGCACAGGAAGTGGGCGCTTCAAACTGGCTAACCACACTACCTATCAGGGCAAAAGGCTTCAACTTAAACAAAAAAGAATTCACTGATGCCCTTGCCCTCAGGTATGGCTGGCCAGTGGATGGGCTCCCAAACATGTGTAACTGTGGCTCACCCTTCAACCAAACTCATGCCATGACATGCAAGAGAGGAGGTTTCGTCTGCATGAGACATGATGAAGTAAGAGACGTAACAGCTCAGATGCTGAAAGAAGTCTGTCACGACGTGACTGTGGAACCCATGCTGCTCCCTCTGCAAGGCGAACACCTCGCCAGACGCACCGCTAATGTTTCGAACGAAGCACGAGTGGATGTTAGCGCCAGAGGGTTTTGGACTCGTGGACAAAGGGCATATTTTGATATAAGGATCTTTGATCCCATAGCCCATTGCCACAGAGACCTGACCCTTGATGCAGCCCACAGAAGAAACGAACAAGAGAAGAACAGAGCATATGAAGAAAGAATACAGAATGTGGACCAGGGCTCCTTCACCCCGGTAGTATTCACGACGGCAGGAGGGATGGGACCAAGGGCGCAGAGCTTCTACGCAAGACTCGCCGAAACACTGGCGGATAAGAAACAGCAGCCAAGAAGCAGTGTGGTCGCCTGGATGAGATGAAGGCTGTCCTTCTCCCTCCTGAGGTCAGCCTTGGTCTGCCTGAGAGGAACCAGGTCACCTGCACCCAAAACCACCCGCATTGCCGACCTGGACTTTGAGGCGACGGTGGTTGATAGTCGTATCAACCACAAGCTCTGTTTGCTTAAAAGTAATATGTTTAGTAAGGTTTGTAATATTAAATAAAGATGGTTGCCGGCCACAGTCATTGGCGGGGTGGGGCCAATGAATTGCTTTGTGAAAGGATATGAGAGAATATACCGCTCACAACGCAACTCTAATAGATGGAGGCCCGTAAAAAAAAAAAAAAAGCAGTAGTAGTAGTAATGGTAGTAGTAGTAGTAGTAGTAGTAGTAGTAGTAGTAGTAGTAGTAACAGTAATAGTAGTAACAGTAGTAGTAGTTGCAGTAGTAGTAGTTGCAGTACTAGTAACAGTAGTAGTAGTAGTAATAGTAGTAGTAACAGTAACAGTAACAGTAGTAGTAGTAGTAGTAGTAGTAGTAGTAATAACTGCGAACCATCGGCCGATAAGAAACAACAACGCAGAAGCAGTGTGGTCGCTTATATGAGATACAAGCTGTCCTTCTCCCTCATGAGATCAGCATTGTTATGCCTGAGAGGAGGCAGGTCACTGCACCCAAAACCACCCATATTTCCGACCTGGACTTTGAGAAGATGTTGGTTATTAGGCGTATCAACCACAGGCTCTGTTAGCTTTTTTCTTCTTTTTTTTTCTTCTTTTTTTTACGTCTTCGCCTGTAGCGCCGGTAGGCTTTCATCAGGGGCCTGGTGGTCGGCCAAAGCCCGTCATGGCGCAGGCAATTTTTATAGTGGCGCCATTTATGCTTGGCTCATGCTGACCCCCGACACTCATTCTTGATTCACTTGGACGGTTGCTTCTAGTGTCCGGATTGATGGATGATCTTCAGGACAGCATGTGGGTAGTCTTATGCCACTCGGCGGTGACTGAAAAATCACAGGTGGTAGTGGGCGGATTCGAACCGACGTCGTCAATGGCGCGGTGATTGCGGGGCCCGCACGCTAACCACTTAGCCACCACCTACCCCAAAGATTATAAACAAAATGTCTAATCTTGTTTGTAATACTAATTTTCAAAAGCTGTTTGTCAGCCACAGTCATTGGCGAGGCTCGGGCCAATAGACTGTTTTGTGGGAGAATATGAGAAAACATACCTCACATAAAGCAACTCTAACGGCTCTCTGATTTAATTAAGGCCACGACCTGCAACCACGCCACCCTCTAACACATGCCCACCGCAGGGGAAGCATTCAACTATATGGTCAGCCATTAGGCCGCAGATAAAGGTCCGCAGTGGGTCGTCTTCATTTTCCTCATTACAGGACCACTTATCCAGGATAAAATCGGCCCAGTAAGATACGGCGTGGAGGAAGTCTTCATTTTGCTCAACATTGGATCCATCATGTAGTGTGGTGGGATGGGTCGAACGGGATAGATCTGGTGAATGTGATGTTGTCAACTCAGATTCACTGAACCTTCCCAGTCAACCTCTTCCTGCATAGAGCCAGGCAGGACGAAGAGATAAAACCTAATGTTAAGCTAAGCTAATCTCAAATTAATAAAGTTTGAGGTAAAATTGAAAGCATACGCTATAGCTGCACGTGACAGCGTGGCTCATCTCCATTTTGTTGGCCTTTAGAGCTTATGGTGGGAGACACACTTAATCCGACACAGGGCCAGGTCAACATCCAGGTCACCACAGGTAACTTTCCCCAGGTTTCCCTAGGTTCAATTTTTTTCAATCACATAAAAAGGAAGGATGAACTGCTGGGTGGCCTGCACGTTGACTGCCCAGGTCGGGATTAATTTTGAACTCAGAATCGCAAATTCGTTGTCACAGCACCACGGAGGTGTATCTAAAGAAAGACATAACCAATATTAGCTAATGAATAATTAATATTAGCAGGAGAATACCATTCGAAAACAAGGAAAATTGAGGTCTTGAAGGCAGCCACAGTAGAGAGAGAGAGAGAGAGAGAGAGAGAGAGAGAGAGAGAGAGAGAGAGAGAGAGAGAGAGAGAGAGAGAGAGAGAGAGAGAGAGAGAGAGAGAGAGAGAGAGAGAGAGAAATAGAGAGAGAGAGAGAGAGAGAGAGAGAGAGAGAGAGAGAGAGAGAGAGAGAGATAGAGAGAGAGAGAGAGAGAGAGAGAGAGAGAGAGAGAGAGAGAGAGAGAGAGAGAGAGAGAGAGAGAGAGAGAGAGAGAGAGAGAGAGAGAGAGAGAGAGAGAGAGAGAGAGAGAGAGAGAGAGAGAGAGAGAGAGAGAGAGAGAGAGAGAGAGAGAGAGAGAGAGAGAGAGAGAGAGAGAGAGAATCATATAGGCAATACGAATAGTCGAAAATAATTTTACTCAACAATTTAACCTTAAATATTAAAAATATTTAATCATTCAGAAACATCATTGGAATATCAAAAGAAAAATACCTAACAAATATACATAATATATAGGTGCATTAAAATTTCCTCTTTATGAAAACAAGTGAAAAAATATAACCATAATTATATTAGGAAAAGAAAAGCACAAGGAGTGTTCCTCCTGAACACTACACTTGCTCCAACATCATGACCCTCATATGAGATCCACATGAAGATCCAGACCCAATGTTTTTTTAAAGAAAATTGAGGTGGCGATGTATTACTGTCTTTATAAACATTTTGATTGGCAGGGACCATTCAATTTATGTCTCGTTATACCTTCCTGCTGAACCGCATTATTTTTATTATAATTTAAAATCAACAAAATGTATTTTTTTTCAACTAATGTAACATAACGTGATGTAAACACAAGAGCCGGATGTCAGGCCTGTCTACACACACATGATGGAGTGAAGCTGAAGAAAAACGGGGAAACCATACGGCTATGAATATTAGAAAGCGGAAACTAGATGAGTGAGAAGCTGAGTAGCTGTGACAGGGAGAGGAAGGATTAAGTTGTCTTTTTGTGCTCATTCCGGAGACTAATTACGTAGGGAATGGACTGGAGAGAAGGCAACAGAGAGATTAAGTCATATTTCCATACAAAATGAAAAAGGAGTTCAAGAATTCTAATCCTCAGCTCCCTTCCCCTCCCCATACATAATTGGTCTACAGGATGAGCACAAAAAGACAATACACATTTCCTTTCTGCCACTCCAACAAGAACATGAAGAACAACCACATGAAAACAAAAAGAAGAAGAAGAAGAAGAAGAAGAAGAAGAAGAAGAAGAAGAAGAAGAAGAAGAAGAAGAAGAAGAAGAAGAAGAAGAAGAAGAAGAAGAAGAAGAAGAAGAAGAAGAAGAAGAAGAAGAAGAAGAAGAAGAAGAAAAGAAGACCAAGAAGAAACATGGAAGCATGGAAAGACAGGCAACAGAAAGCCTAATGGCTCATGAGGTTGCTTGCTCTAGTGCCATGATCTGCCTGCTGTCACATTGTGCCTGCAGAACAGACCAAAGCACTTCGGTGCGTACGTTCAGCTTATTCCTGTTGTCACGAAGTAATGGTCAATGCAATTTTTGAAGAAGAAGAAGAAGAAGAAGAAGATGATAATGATGATGATGATGATGATGATGGTGATGAAGAAGACGTAGAAGAGGAAAAAGAAGAGAAAAATAGTAATAATAATAATAATAATAATGATAATAATAATAATAATAATACTAATAATAATAATAATAATAATAATAATAATAATAATAATAATAATAATAATAAAAAGAAGAAGAAGAAGAAGAAGAAGAAGAAGAAGAAGAAGAAGAAAAAGAAGAAGACGAAGAAGAAGAAGAAGAAGAAGAAGAAGAAGAAGAAGAAGAAGAAGAAGAAGAAGAAGAAGAAGAAGAAGAAGAAGAAGAAAAAATAAACAGATGCTTGGCATGGAGAGGACGTGTTATTTTTTGCATTCATCGGGCTACTAAACATGTAGGGCATGGGAACCTGGGGAAGGGACGTGGACGGTCGAATCTTTCTTCAGTAGAGGGTTAGACATCCAGGGGAAAGGCGGAAGGCGAACACGGCGTGAGTCAAATCTTTCTTCTGATTTTCGTTGGTTTGATCTTGTGGTGTGGCAAGAAAGAACTGGATTGGAAAGCCTAAGTACACTTATATGCTATTTCAGTGCTTAGGGCCTTCCAACCCGGCTCCTCCTCGCATTGAACAGAGCATGACGCTGAGCTGAATCAAGACAAGGGACCTTAGTCGTGACATCACCTCCGGAGATAACTATCCTGTGCTCTTTACTAAAATCACAGTGCTGCACCTTAAGCTTAGATCTTCAAGCGTTTTTTTTTTTTACCTATAGCTTTCTACACACACACACACACACACACACACACACACACACACGCACACACACACACACACACACACACACACACACACACACACACACACACACACACACACACACACACACACACACACACACACACACACACACACACAAACACAGAAACGGACACACAAAAACACACACACACACACACACACACACACACTCACACTCACACACATACACATACATATACACACACACACACACACACACACACACACACACACACACACACACACACACACACACACACACACACACACACACACACACACACACTCACTCACACACTTTAAAAATTGTGCTTCCGTGCTGACACTCTGCCTGATCAAACTCTTTCGCCTCTGCCATTCAACATCTCCCTTTCCTTCCTGTTGGAGGGATCCCGACATACAGCCTGTTCTCAAGGGAACCCTCCGCCTGTAAAATCCGATAACTTCGAAGAAATCACTATTTGAAAAAAAAAAAATACCATAGACTCCCCTATCATTTACTCATACTCTGTGAAAGTTTAGGTGTCTACGACGAAATATTCCCCATAAAAAATTACCATGGGTATAGCTTTGAGTAGTCCTCTCTCTTCATACCCCAGTTTTCAATTTTAGGGTATTGTTTATACAATTTCACACTATATAGGCTTTTGCTTACTTAATTTTTGTGATAATTCCGTAAAAATGTATCACTGCTCCTGATATTGCATCATCCCTAGACGAGAGCGCTTTGCTCGTGTGCTGCTCCCCCCTTAGCACCGGGTCTAAGAAAACGTCCGTTTTCTCAAAAGGTAAGTAGTTGGTATTTGACGCGACACTCCTCTCTTAGTCTTTAACCTATGATAAAAGTAATGATATCGTATGAAAGCTAAAGAAAAGACAAATTTTTCGTCCCTAACACATTTATGATATCGTTTTTAGTCATAATATTATATATTTTGTTTTCTGTGTATCGAGGCAAATAAAAAAAAATCTTCGAGGTATATTTTTTCCATGAAAATGATGATATATAGTTCCAATGTTTGGGGACGAATTGTAGCCATGGGTATAAATAAATTGTGGACCAGCAGACAAAGGCTTGCTGCCGAAAACAAAGGAGTGTTTCATAAAATCATGACGTTTTTCCGAAGAAAAAATGTTTTCTCAAAAGCAATTTGTCCAAATGTCATCAAACTTTCAGGTTTTCAATATTTCATTATAGCAATAATAAGTATACAAAAAATGTTCAGACGATTCGAACATAAAGTTCGGATTCAGGAGTAACAGGCGAAGGGTCCCCATAAGAAAAATGACCTTTACAATTCCTTATAACTACCCGCCCTGAAGCTTTACTTTCCTATCGTTCTAAATCTTTTGAATCTATGGTCTTCCTCTTTCAGCTGTTTCGGTGAAACTTCTGTTGTTGCCTTAGACAATTTGTTGAAAGCTTTTGACAGAGTCCTTCAACGGAGGGCAGTATCTTTATCTCCAGTTTCCTTTCCAGCCGATCTATCTTTGCTGTGGTACACGGTCACTGTTCTTCCAGTAAACTAATCAACAATGGTGTCCCACAATTCTTTGTTCTGCCTCCAACTTTCTTTTTATTGTTCATTAATAATCTTCTTTTCCAAAACAAACGGACCATTCATTCGATCGCCGATGACTGTACCCTACAGGAATTATGTGATTCTCAGCTGGACACTGCAGAACGTTTAACCTCAGATCTTAATTTCCGAATGGGGCAGGAGGAGCTTGGTGCCTTCAATGCCTCAAAAACTCAATTTCTCCACCTTTCAACTCGACACAATCTTTCGAACACCTATCCCCCATTCCTCGATAACGCACAGCCGTCACCCTTTTCTGCAATAAACATTTTGGTATATCCTTAACTCAAAATCTTAACAAGAAACTTCACATCTCCTCTCTCGCTAAATCTGTTTCCTCGAGGTTAGGTGTCCTGTACTGTATTCGCCAATTCTCCTCCCAGATGCTTTCCATACAGGGGCATTGTCCGCCCTAGTATGGAGTATATATCTCATGGATTGGGGGATCTCCACACACAGCTCTCTTGGACAGAGTAGAGTTTAATGCTCTTCGTCGAATCAACTCCCTTCCTCTTACTAGCAGACTTCTACCCTTTAAATTCCGCGCAATGTTGCACCTCTTTCTGTCTTCTATCGATATTTCCAAGCTGACTGTTCTTCTGAACTTGCTAACTGCATACCTTCCCCTCTGCAGCGGGCCCCGTTGCACACGGGTCTACTCTTGCTCATTACTATTTAATCCAAATCACCTATGCAAGAGTTAATCAGTATGTTCATTCTTTTATCTTTTCGGTTGGTAAACTCTGGAAAAGCCTTCTTTCGGCTGTATTTCCTACTGCTTACGTCTTGAAACACACACACACACACACACACACACACACACACACACAGACACACACACACACACACACACACACACTCACGCGGTCAAAGAGAGAGAGAGAGAGAGAGAGAGAGAGAGAGAGAGAGAGAGAGAGAGAGAGAGAGAGAGAGAGAGAGAGAGAGAGAGAGAGAGAGAGAGAGAGAGAGAGAGAGAGAGAGAGAGAGAGAGAGAGAGAGAGAGAGAGAGAGAGAAAATCATTTAGTAAATCTTTTTGAACTATTCTGTATTCCAACTTAGCTATGGAGTCAGTGTGTCTGGGGCCAGAACCTCTTCACGGCGCTGCCGCATCACCCCCAATGCATCACTCTCTCTCCCTCGTATGACAGCTACGTACTATTTAAAATTGTGTATCATACATTCTGTAAGCAATAGATAAGAATTGGTAGCGCTATCGCCGGGGAGCTCCCCGAGCGGGCCCCGCCCAAACGGACTTCACAGCTGAGTCGGACTACTATAACAATCGTAACTAATTCAGTCATAACAAACTGTACTTCAAAAAGTACTAAAATATTTCACTATTGATCAACACCACAGAATTAACACAATTTTTTTTTAACAAACATACATAATATTTATGTACGTACATTGGAATATCTTATAAAAAAAATCAAAAGCTAAACATATAATAATAATCCAAGAGAAAAAGCACTCTCTGTGGACCCTTTGACCACGACACTTGCACCAGTTTGTCCAGGAGGATCCAGCACACAGCTTAAAATAGAGTTTGGTGTCACATGACGGTCACCAGGCAATGACTTTCAAGGAAGCTGAAGTGACGACGCATTACTGTCTTTATAAATATCTTGATTCCCAGGGACAGTTCCATTTTTCCATTGCCTTGTAATACCATTCTGCTATCAAATAGTCTTATATAATACGTTAGAATTAACGCATGGATTTTTTCAACCATTATAACATAGCATGATGCGAACCCAGGAGTCAGCTATCAGACCTGTCTACAAAAGCCGACACTCACATCAGTCACTGCATGATGGAGGAAGGGAAGAAACCGGAGGATGTGTGTACGGCTGGAAAGAGTAGGATGGGGAAACTGTGGGGAAACGTAGGAGGTATGGCAGGACAAGAGGAGTGTAAGAGTTGTCTTTCGTACTCATCCTGGAGACTAATCATGTAGGAATGGCGGAGGGAAGGGAGCAGAGGGATTAAGTTGTCTCTCAATGCAAGGTGACAAAGGGGTTCAAGAAGACTTTAATCCTCAGCTCCCTTACCCTCCT